>NW_025999960.1:2435512-2480367 GCF_001458135.2 Marmota marmota marmota | reverse complement strand
TAAAAAAAAAAAAAAAAAAGAGCTCACCAAAGTGAGTGATCATGCTGCCCCAAAAGCTTTCCAGGGTAAAATTATCCTGGCTCTGAATGAACCATGGCAGTCACTCGCCTGCCCAGGGGCAGGAGACCTCAGAGCAGGTTTTAGAGGTAAATCTTGACTATTTCTTCAGGTGCTCACATGAGCCACTTATGTCCCAATCTTTTTGCTTGCATTTTCCCACTAGTAAATGATTTTTGTCAGCTGCCTAGATTTTTTAGTAATATAAAGATACAAGTGAATAAAGGAAAGACGACACACATTAAAAAAAAAAAAAACTGAATTGACTGAAAATGCAGGTTGTTTTCCAAGAAATCATATTATCAAATTTTGTTACCTCTGGTTCCAGAATGTTTACTGAATTCTTCTACTTCTCTCTATACCCCTGGTGGGAGGCAGGATAATGACCACCCAAAGCTGCCAACATCCTCATCTCCAATCTGTAAACATGTTATGTTGCACCGTAAGGGGAATTAAGGCTGAAGATAAGATTAAAGTTGCCCATCAGCTGACCCTAAAATAAGATCAGTCTCAGCACAGCACAGGAAGCACTCAGCAGAGTGGAGAGACAGCCTGTAGCACAGGAGGAAATATTTGCCAACTGTTCATCTGACAGAGGGTTAGCATACAGAATATGTAAGGAGCTCAGAAACCTTCATCAAGGAATCCAATTTTAAAAAATGAGCAGATGATATGAGCAGACACTTCTAAAAAGAAGAAATACAAATGGCTGTCAAATGTATGAAAAAAATACCTAATGTCATTAGTCATCAGGGAAATGCAAATCAAACTCACAATGAGATATCATCTCACCCCAGATAGAAGGGTGATCACTAAAACAAACAAATGAACAAACAAAGCAAATGCTAGTGAGGATGTGGAGAGAAAGGAACTCTAACACCCTGTGGGTGGAAATGTAAATCAGTACAGCCTTTAGGGAGAACAGTGTTGAGGCTCCTCACAAAACTAAAGTACCATATGATCTCACTATCCCATTTCTGGGTATATATATCCAAAGTAAATGAAATCGGCATACTAAAGGATACCTTCATGGCCCTGTTTATTGTGGCACTCTTCACAGTGGCTAAGAGATAAAATCAGCCTGGGTACCTGTCACAGAGGAGTGGAGTGGGTAAAGAAAAGTCATTATACACAATAGAGTATTATTCAGCCATAAAGAAAAATAAAATGCTGTCATTTGTAGCCAAATGGGTGGAACTGGAAGACATCGTGTTATGTGAAATAAGCCAGATACAGAAAAACAAGTACCACAGGCTACATGTTCTCACTCATATGTGGGAGCTAAAGAAATAAAACCAACCTAGAAACAGAACAGTGATTAACTAGAGATCGGGAAACAGAAGGGTGGTGGGATCTGCTCAATACACACTATAATCATGTATGGAACTATCACGCTGTTCCATTATGTGCAATTAACATGCATTCATAAAGTAAATACATAAAACAAAAAGATTACCCTGGTTTATCCAGGTGGGCCTAATGAAACATTAAGGTTCCTTAAATGGGAAACAGAAGAATCAGAACCAGTCATGGAGAGAAAGAGTTGCCCAGCATTGCTGGCATTAAGAAGGAGCCAGGAGGAGCTGAGCCTGTGGCTCAGTGGTAGAGCACTTACCTAGCATGTGTGAGGCACTGGGTTCGATTCTCAGTGCTGCATATAAATAAATGAATAAAATAAAGGTCCATCAACATCTAAAACAACCAATATTTTTTTTAAAAAAGGACAAGAAATACTACATCCAGAAGCTGGAAAAGACAAGGACACAGCTTCTTCCTTAGAGCCTTCATAAGGAAAACAGCTGGCAGACTACCTTCAGACCTCCAGCATTACTAGATAATATGTGTTGGTTTTGGTCACTGAGATGGTGGTCATTTTTCACAGCAGCACTGCTATATGGTTCTGGACATCTTCTCCTTCCTAGGTTACTGAAATAAGCCCTGACATAGTTTCCAGATCTGTCTTCTTCTGACCCTTTTCCACTCTGCAGTCTGAGCTAATTTTGTAAAATCATATAGAATTGGTGTTGCTCATCTGCTTAACATCACCCAGCAGCTCTCCTCAGCTCTAACTCCCAAAGTCTTAAATGTGAGCCATAGAGCCCTTCAGGGCTGCTCCACTCCAGCCCTTTCTCTGTGATCCTGTCACCCTGAATTTCTTTCCCTTCCTCCAAAGTCCCACACAGTCTTCTCTCTAGACTCCACGGAACACCCTCTTTCCTCCCCGGGTGCTCTTCCTCCTCTAGAAGCTGACTTATATTCTCAAAATCTCAGCAGTCACTAAATCCTGGAAGCCTTCTCTGATGCCCACTGTTGGGTCACACATCCCCTTCTGTGCTCCAGTGAGACCTGTACTACCTGTCCTCACAAACCATGTCATAATTGCCCACGTCAGTTCCTCGAGGGCAGGAACTCTCCTGAGCCCAGCACTTGGCATGTGGTTCTGTGGCTATGGAATGGCTGTACCCATCATATAAACCAGAGAAATGCTTGAAACTTAAAATCACCAAACTGTCTCAGTTCAGAAATTTCCCCCTTTTAATAGTTCAATGAGGGCTTACAGATGCCTTTACCTTTTCCTCTCTTCCCCTGATACTTAGAACTATATTATTCATCTGGTGTCCAGGCCAGCCATGGGATAATCACCTCAACCTAACTGTTCTTTACCCCCCACCATAATTGGTCCTTGAAGTGTCTTCACAAGTCCCCTGCACAGCCTCTAGACCTGGAATGTGTTTTATTTTCAAACATGGAATCTCTGAGATTTGTGCAAACCAAAGCAAAAATGCAGAGGAAAGAGCCCTTGAACTTTCATATATGAAAAAAAAAGTGCATTCTAGTAGTGGATGAAACTAAAATGGGGGAAATGATGAAGCTAAGAAAGCAGAGAGTAAAAGTACTCTGTAGACTATTCTCATTGATATAAAAAATAACTTATCCTTTGATTTGTTTTGCTCACATTTATCAACTGAGGCTATTTTCTCTTGATTAAAAAGCCTACCTCTTTGTTTTAGTCCACTTTTGGTCACTGTGACCCAAAGACCTGACAACCACAATGTGGAGGAGGAAAGTGTATTTTGGCTCAGAGTTTCAGTCCCTGGTCAGCGGACTCTGTAGCTCTGGGCCCAAGGTGAGGCTGCACATCACGGCAGAAGGGCCTGAAGAGGAAAGCAGCTCAGGACATGGAACCAGGAAGCAGAGAGAGATTCGCTCTCCAGGGACAAAATATAAACCACCACAAAGGCACACCCTGACTGCCAACAGTTACCACCCAGTTAATCCATTCAAGCAGATTAATTCACTGATGAAGTTACAGCTCTCTCAGTTATTTCATCTCTAAACATTCTTGCATTGTCTTACACAGGAGCTTTTGGAGGACATCTCGTATTCAAAGCACAGCACACTTTAGACAGACAGGCATGAAAGGAAGAAGGGATCCACCTAACACTGGAATTCCCTCTACAGGGGAGTGTTTACAGCTGTCCTCTGCAGCCTCTGGCTGTGCAGCAGTGTCATTGAATCTTCTACCCACCGCACCCTAAATTAGAGAATCCAAATTGGCCTAATACTTGGACAGTTCTGTGTTTCCCTGATTGTTTGATGTGTCCTTAGGACTATAATTGGGCCTTCTGTGCTCCTGGAAGATGCCTCAGGTAAGATGACAGTGCCCTTCCCTGGCTCCATCCCTGCCTCTGGCACATACAAAGACTCTTCTATGCTAATAGCATGTTGTTTAAATGAAGTTAGCATGCTTGCTCAAATGGGCACAGCTTTTTCCCACAGTTTTCAGAATAGTCATATTTAATAAATCACATCTTCACTTACTCTGGAAGTCTTGGTTTAGATAGAGAAAATGCACCACTTCAAATATAAACTCATAGTGAAAACACGAGGCAAAATGGATTCCTAGTGATTATTCTTTGTTTTCCTCCTCCCTTCTCCTTCTCCTTCATCTTCAGTTTAGAATTTCAACCCTGCCCACAATGCCTAGCAATGGTATCTTCCATGGTAATTTCCTGAAAGCCCAAGTTTGGAGCAGGAAACAATCTTCCACTGTCCTCACATCAGAGCATGAGACCTGTTTATGCTGTTCAGACCACTGTTTATTTTACTTTTCCTCCACCCAGTATGTGGTGTGTATTTTGTTCATCTCTCTTGACAATGAGTGTACCCTTGGAGAGGGTGTAGTTCTTAGAATCCAACTCTTTGGCTGAGTGTTCAAGTTTGTTATTAATTGTGGTAACTTTAGCTTGTATTAGTTCTTTATACATAAAAATGACTGTAGTTATACTTTAAGAAACAAAGAAATAGCAGTCAGTTGTAAACAGGAGGTGGTTGCCAAAAATATTCTGACAAGTTCTCAGGATATTTTTTAAATCACTAATGACACAATCTAGTGTACTCTAGGCCCCATAGCCTGAGAAACACTTAAACTTGGAGACACTGTGTAGCAATTTAAACATTCTACCTCATTAGTTATATTAGATGGAAAAAAATGAGATGGGACTTTATTGCCAGTGAAAATGTGAGACTTTAAAATTTCATTTCAGATTTACATTTATAATAAATAAATTGATCTTGCCATCTTCTCCTATTCTTCCACAGTAAGAAAATAAACATCTAGTGGTGGGGGGAGCGGGCCAAGACCCTAACAGATACCTTACCAAAGAAAATACACTGAAGGAGAAGAAGCATTTGAAAGGATGTATGACATCATCTCATGTCAGCAATGTGATTTAAAATGTCAGTGGGGTCACCTTACACACCTATTAGGCTAAAATCAAGAAACTGACAACACCAAATATTGGAGAGAATGTGGAGCAACAGGAATTCTCATTCATGGCTGAGGGGAATGCAAAAGGGTACAGAGAAGTTAGTGGGTTTCTTACAAAACTAAACATGCTCTTAATTCAGTCTAGCACCCATCGATGCTCAAGTTCTTTAAGCCATTGTGCTCCTTGATATTTACCCAAAGGAATTGAGAAATTATGTTCATAAAAATAAATCTACACATAGGTATTTTGAGCTTTTTATTAATAATAGCTCAAACTTGGAAGTAGTCAAGCTGTATTTTAGTAGATAAATGAAAACCCAAATGGGGATACATTTGGACAATGGAATATTATTTACAGCTAAAAAGAAACAGGTTATCAAGCCATGAAGAATCATGGGGGAAACTTCAATGCACATTTAAAGAAAGAAGATAGTCTTCAAAGGCTGTATGATTCTAACTATGTACCATTCTGGAAAAGGCAAAACTAGAACGACAATAAAAAGATGTGTGATTACCAAGGGTTAAGGGAGAGGACGGAATAAGGATTGAAGAGGAGGGAGGTAGAGCATAGATGATTTATAGGGCAGTGAAACTATTCTGCATGATACCGTAATGGTGGACACATGTCATTATACATTTGTCCAAACCCACAGAATGGACAACACAAAGAACCCTAATGTAAATTGGGAACTTTGAAGAGTAATGAGGTATCAATGTAAATTTGTCATTATAACAAATACAGGCCACCCCTCTGTATCTGCTAGGGATCGATTCCCCAAAGATAACAAAACCCATGGATGCTCAAGTCCCTTAAATCATCCTGTCACTCACTGGCTCAGTGGGTTCTTATGCTGTCTATCTGAGATCTGCTGGAGGCAGTGTAGCAGGAACAAGCCTCTCTATTGGCAGTTTCTGCTTGAGCAGAAGGGGGACAGCAATGATGGAGAATGTCAGGCTGCCCAAACTAAAGACAAAGTTGTAGAGCTTTTAAGTATCTACAGGATACAGAGTCCCAGTCTCTGGATGTTATCACTTGAGGAAGTGGGATTTTAGTTGTGCTTGGCTCTTCTCTGTTCTGCTTCTTCATGCACCATGTGCTCATTATCATCTTAAATCTCCAGCTAGGGGTTTGTATTTTACCACGTCAATAAGGTAAAGCCAACTATGAGCTACTTTAGTCACTATTATGTGCATGTGTTTGCCCCTTGCCACCTGAAGCTACTCCTTATCACTTGGGAAAGACTCTAATATTATTTTTCAGACTGATATCCCCTCTCAGTGGCCTTGTCTTGCTGATCTTGCTTTGTCTGGCTCCAGTTCTTGGCATTTCTGCTACCCCATAATCTCAAAGGCCAAGCTGACTTCTCAGACTCCCACCTCTTGGTACAGTCTTAAAACTAGCCTTGATGACTGGTTCATTTTTAACCTGGTGTGGCTGTTAACCACGTAAGACTGAGAGCTAGTTTTTCTGTTTTACTACCCATGAGAGATCTTAACATCTTAATCCTAAGGCATCCTATTTTTCTTTTAATTTTTTTTATTGACAGTGGAATGCATTACAATTCTTATTACCCATATATACCACAATTTTTCATATCTCTGTTTGTATATAAGGTATTTTGACACTCAGTTTAGGTCTTCATACATGTACTTTGGATAATGATGTCTATCACATTCCACCATCCTTGCTAATTCCCTGTTCCCTCCTTTTCCCTCCCTCCCCTCTTCCCTATCTAGAGTTAGTCTAATCCTCCCATGCTCTCCCTCTCTACCTCACTATGAGTCAGCCTCCTTATATCAGAGAAAACATTCAGCATTTGTTTTATGGGGATTGGCTAACTTCACTTAGCACTATCTTCTCCAATGCTTTTCATGGGGTCCTGGACTTCATCAGGCCCTCCATATATTGCAGGTTCTCCATCCTTGGTTTCACCCAACTGTGGATGAAAACAATGTTTTTAACTACAGTACACTAAAGAAAGAAAATGAAGAAGACCTTAGAAAATGGAAAGATCTCCCATGTTCTTGGATAGGCAGAATAAATATTGTCAAAATGGCCATACTGCCAAAAGAATCTATACAGATTTAATACAATGCTCATTAAAATTTCAAAGACAATCTCCATAAAAAAAGCAGTCATGAAATTAATTTGGAAAAATAAGAGGCCCAGAATAGCCAAAGCAATCCTTAGCAAGAAAAGCAAAGCAGGAGGCATCACAATACCAGATCTTAAAAACAGCATGGTATTAGCACCAAAACAGGCATGAACACCAATGGAATAGAAGACAAAGCCACATAAATACAGTTAGCTCATACTAGACAAAGGCTCCAAAAACATACATTGGATAAAAGATAGCCTCTTCAACCAATGGTGCTGGGAAAACTGGAAATCCATATGTAGTTGAATGAAATTTAACCTCTATCTTTTACCTTGCACAAAACTCAACCCACAGTGTATCAAAAACCTAGGAATCAGACAAGAAACTCTATACCTACTAGAAGAAAATATAAGCCCAACACTCCATCATGGCAGCCTAGGAGCTGACTTCCTCAATAAGACTCCTAAAGTGTAAAAGTAAAATAAAACATCAATAGATGGTATAGCATCAAACTAAAAAGCTTCTTCACAGCAAAGGAAACAATCAAGAACATGAATAGAGAGCCTACAGAATGGGAGAAAATCTTTACAACCTCCACCTCAGAGAGGGTGTTAATTTACAGGGTATATAAAGAACACTTAACACCAAGAAACAAATAACCCAATCAATAAATGAGCAAAGGAACTAAACAGATACTTGAAAGGAGAAGAAATACAATAGATCAACAAATATATGAAAAAATGTTCAACATCTCTAGCAATTAGAGAAATGCAAATTAAAACTACACAGAATTTCATCTCCAACCACAATTATCAAGAATACAAGAAACAACAATTGTTGGCAAGGATGTGAGGGAAAGGGTACACTTATACATTGTTGGTGGGACTGCAAATTGGAGCAAACACAATGGAAAGCAGTATGGAGATTCCTCAGAAAACTTGGAGTGGAACCACCATTTGACCCAGTTATCCCACTCCTCAGTGTATATCCAAAGGATTTAAAATTAGCATACTACAGTGACAAAGCCACATTAATCTTTATAGCAGCTCAATTCACAGTAGCTAAGCTATGGAGCCACCCAGGTGCTCTTCAACAGATGAACAGATAAAGAAAATGTGCTATATATACACAATGGAATATTTATTATGCAGCCATAAAGAATAATGACTATGACATTTGCTGGCAAATGGCTGGATCTGGAGTCTCTTATGCTAAGTGAAATAAACCAATCCTAAAAAACCAAATGTCAAATGTTTTCCCTGACATGCAGAAGCTAACCCACAATAATGGGGTGGAGAGAATAGAAGTTCAGTGGATTAGACAAAGAGGAATGAAGTGGTGATAGGAAAAGAAAAGCGTGGAATGAATCTGACATATCTTTCCTATGTACATACATGAATATTCCACAGTGAATCTCACCATTGTGTACATCCAGAAAGACTGGGGGCTGGAGGCTACTTAGAATAAGATATATTCCATGCTTATCTAATTATATCAAAATGTACTCTACTGTCATGTATAACTAAAAAATTAAAATTATATTTTCATATAGACTGTGTACTATTCTTGTATGAGGGCTGTTGATATTGGGGAAGGCTATGCAAATGTTGGGGCAGGGCCTGTGGAGAAGCCCTATGTCTTTCTGCCTAATTTTACTACAAACCTAACTCTAAAAAAATGGACTACTGAAGAAAATAATGAAAAAAGTTTCCCAATAATTACTAGAAATATAAATTATAAAGGGAAAATCAGATCAAAATTTCATGTTTTACTGTGAAGTAGAAGATATGTTTTAGATTCATTAAACATTCATTTTCCTTCACTAGGAGACATTTTAGCAAAATTTATAGTGATTATCTCTGTATGTGACATTATTCTTGATTTTTTCTTCGTAAAAATTTTTATTTATTTATTTTGCATTACTCAGGATTGAACCAGGGGTTCTCTACCACTGAATTGCATTCCCAGCCCTTTTTAAAAACTTTTTATTTTGAGACAGGGTCTCACTAATTTTCCCTGACATGCCTCAAACTCATGATCCTCCGGCCTCCTGAGACACTAGGATTACAGGCATGCACCACAGCAACTGGCTTCTTCAGATGCTCTTGTTTGCAAATGTTCTATAATGAATGTTTTATTTCTTTGTCTGTTAGAGAAAATCATTTTAAGTCGAGAGGACACAGATTAGATAATGTTGACTTTAACAATTAATTAACATTTAGTCGTTTTAAATAGCTTTCTAAATTGAAGAAAAAGAGCACTAGGTTTATCTGAAAACCATAGGCTAGAAAGAAATGTTTTGGTAATTCCTTTTTAATCTAAGCCTATTTTTCTATCAGGTTCAAACAGAAAAGCAAAACAGCCCTTGAAGCAAAGCTCAGAATAAGGATATAAAATGAGCAAAAATTGCTGGCAGTTAATTTTATAGGATTATTGAAGCTGGTTAGGTACTCTTAGCTTTTCTCTGCAAAAATTATAAAAATAAATCATGTTTTATCAACTGTGCTTCTGGAAGAAACATGTCTCTTGAGAAATGAAAAAAAATAAAGCTCTAAATATACTACTGCTTAGTAATTTTTGAAACATTTTATCTTCTCATACCAGGCTGAAAACACGTTCCTGCTTTGAAAATATCATTCTTATGTGGAACTTCTTTTTGCAAATATTCAAATGATGTTGGTCAATTTGAAATAAATTGTCACTTTTCAGTGCATTCTAGAGAGAAAAACACAAGAGCTATTCATCATTTTGATGGTTATTTACACAAGTAATTAGAAGACTGTCTTCACTTTGATATTGCTGGTTTTGTACAAGTTCCTGAAAGGCGGGGGATCCTCCCTTCTCCTTTGTCTCAATTGCACCCTTACTTGCAGCATTCCTAATGTTCCCCACATTTTCACATAGCAGGAGAATAATTGGGGAAATGCAGGGCTAAGATGATAGTATCAGAAATCAGTTCTAACAAATGTCTGTTGCTGCTACGATGAACACATCGATTCCAAAGACAATAGTTATTTGTCATCAGGGTTATATTTATCTGTCCAACCAATCTGTTTTGTCTCACTTATATAGATGGCAAAATATTAAATTGGTATTCAAAGGATGTCTGAACATTCTGCTTCTTCAACTCTATATTTTTAAAATATTGCAGAATTATCACTGCTTCTCTTTTTAGCATAGAATATTTTATTTCTGCAGTATGAACAAAAATCTCTCCTGGCAAATTCTGCTTCTAAGGGTATAGGTTTAATTTAAAACCTGAATCAAAGAAAAAGGTCAGAATCCTTTTCTTAAAGCTTCAACAAACATGAGTGCTAGCTTTCCTTTTTGTGTGTGGAGCAAACTTTCTTACTTTTACTATTGCTGGTGCATTATAGCTTATAATTATATATTTCAGGAAATTACAGGACCACTAGAACATGTGCCAGAGGCTTCCAAAGCTTTCTAACCATTTAGTTTTATGAAAGTTACTTACTGTTGCATGGGAAAATACCCCTCAAAATGAATGGCTTAAAATAACCACAATCATGCATTTACTCAAAATTCTTCAGTCAGCTGGGCTTCGCTGGATAGGTTGTCTCTGTTCCATGGGGTGTTTCATGGGCACTCATGGATCTGCAGGCAGCTGGTGTTGTGGTTCTGTCTGGAGTATCCAGATGGACTTGCTATTATGTTTGGCACCTTGTCATTATGGCTGGGAAAATGAAGCTGAGTGACCTCTCTTGAAAGTGGTCTGGCATTTTCCTCCAGGGCTTCTCTCTTTACAAGTCGAGATCCATAAGGAGGTTATTTTGGGCCTTCCTTGCACAGCATCTCATGGCAGCAACTGAGCAAAAGCAGAAGGTCCTAAACTTCTTAAGGCTTAGATCTAGTCATTCTACAGCATTGCTTTTGCCATATTCTATTAATCTACGAAATGAATATTCAAAGTAGTAACCAAGGACATGATTTTAGGGAGGTGTGACTCATTTGGAGCCATGCTTTAACAACGACAAAAAAAAAAAAATCCCAGTTATCCTGAGAAATGTTGCTATCATTCCATTACAGTGATGCAAATAAAAAGTTCGACATATTTTCCTCCTCCAGTGACCATTTAAGATCAGTTCACTATTCTCACAAAATAATTTTGAAATAGTCATTCAATAAAACTGCAAGAGAAATACAATGAAACCTGCTTGAATAAAGTACAAGAGAGCCCCTCAGCAAATATAGTCTTGGCTAATAATTGGTTTATTAGTTTTAAAAGCCAGTTAAAAGGGATCATAGATTATGTGTGGTTTAAACATTTCATTTTAACTTAAAATTTTAAAAATGTATATTCTTTCACCAATATTTTAATGTCAGGTCAAAGGTTTGTTTTTTTTTTTAAGTAAGAGTCTATTGATTGCAATATTATTTCATCTTTCTTGTATAACCCTGCCGATAACAATAACCAATGATTCTAAATTTTGATGGTTTTGAAGTAGAATGAAAACTTAGACAGTCACATCTGTCGGGTTAGAGAATCTGAGGTTTCTTTATTTTCTTCCACTATTTTGCAATTGTCTACCCACACCTGATTCAATAAAGCAAATATTTGAGCAATTTCCTCATGATGATATTATTTTTTATATAGTTTTCTTAAAATGGCACTTAATCCTTTTTACACTTATATTTTATCAACTTATAGATAATTTGATTTATGCAAGATTGATAGAAAGTTCAACCAGGATAAATTTGGGAATAAACTCAGCCAACTCAAGCAACTGTGCAAAGCAATACAACAAGAACAGAAATGCACAAGCTTACAGGAGAATGCTTATTAGGTTGTGGGCAGCCACCAATGTTGTACCAGGGAAATGGGGAGTGCTTGTTAATCTGGTGACATGATGAAGTGAAATTGCTTAAAGGAGTATTTATTATAGGGGAAATATGTCTATCTGAGGTAAATTATGACAAACTGAGTTTACTATGGTTCAAATGCTCTGCATGACTCAATCATTGGTTGATTAATGTGGATTGGTCATCCATAACTTTGCATCTGAGAATGTAAGAGAAAATTTTCTATTGCCTGGAAATAGCACCTTTCTAAACAAAGGTGCACCTTTCTAAACAAAATGCCTGTATTCCATAGAACATGCATTTGTCTAGATGCCTTTCCTCAACTCCACTCCCTTAAGTTCCTGCTATTCCCAATATTCCCTCCTTTGGGGTACAGGTTGATAAAAGGTCTATGGTCCTTAGTCAACCTCAACAGCTATTTTCTTCTGTGAAACTATTAGTGTAACATAAAAAGGTAAAGTTTAAGGTTGTTTGTTGTAAACAAACAAAACATATGTACCTTATTCTGAAGGAAACCCAAATTATACTTACATATTTATGGGACTTTTTGGAATTTTCTGATCAATTCCCAATGTATCTTTTACTGACTTTTTAAAACAGAAAACCCAAACTGAAAGAAAAATGTATTCAGAGACTTTGAAGTCCTTCATTTCCTATTGGCAAACTGGGGGGGTCAATCTCTTTCTCTCAATTCCACAAGGCTATGTGAAAGGCTGGGAGAGTAGACTCCAGACCATCTGTCTCTGGGTCCATTTGTACTCTATAAGTAACATGGGCACTTGGTAAAAACTCATTCTGAAAAGAGGACACCTGAAGAGAAGCATGCCCCTGCCACCAGGCACCAGTACTTCATGCCCAGAGCTTCCCTGAGAGCTTATCACAGTGTGCACAAGCATCATCCTCCACTTCTCATTGCAAAGGTGCTCAGACAAGAGTGCTCAGAGATTCCCTTTGGTCCCAGCTGCTTCTAAGATTATGTTCTTTCAAGCCTTAGAAATACTGTGCACCCTAAATCCTTGTGTACAGTTCCCACCCCAGCCCAGCAGCTCTCCACCTGGATGACCCCAACTCCCCCTTCAAAACTACTCAGACACTCCTTCTAGGCAGCCTCTCTGTCTGGCATGTCCACACTCATTACTTGCTAAAATGGTGGTCATGGGTTCAAATGTTGCACTGGTATGTGTCCCCAGCAGAGATGGGTTTATGGAAGCAGAGTTTATGGCTGATCCACCCCATGACTAGCCCCTCAGTAGGGGATTTGGCACATAATGGGGATGAGCCTAAACTAACTACCTGATTTTATGGAACTGTCTTTATGGAACTTATTTTTTAGGGAAAGTCATGTAAGTCTTGTATCTTGAACACAGACCAGACAGGACAGTGCTTTCCTAAGAACATCACACGTTGGCTGAGGTCTCACTGATGAGTGTATTGTAAACTGAGCAAGAAGGACAAACTTACCAAGAGAGAATCACCAGCAAATATTCTCAGGCAGGAAGGACAATAAGGATAATTGCTAAAAGGTTGAGATAAGAGATAAGACAATGAACAAGAGCTCACAGACCATATGTATCAGTCAGCCAGAAGGGTTATACTGAGGAACAAGTGACCCCACATCCTATGGCCAACAGGCAAGTACTCTGTGTCTACCGCTACTACCTACTGTGGCTCTACCCCACAGCATCTTCACTCTGGCCTCAAGCTGACCAAGCAGTTTCTCCCTGGACAGTACCTTCATCATAACACAAGGAAAAGAAAAGTAGTTCTCACAGCATGTGTCCACATTTTCTTCTCTTGCCCTCAGCCAGTTCTTTGCCAGGCCTGAGTGCAATATGGGGAAGAGCTACATGACCCTCTGACAGAGAGCACCTCACACCCCAGGGCACTGCATGGGTGAGCAGTAATCCACCTCCACACCATGTTTCTATTTGGATGCTTATCTTCTGGCAGCATGGGAAAACCACTGAATACATCCCTCTGGCCACCATGAAGAGAACGCTGGTGGTAAATGGTCAAGAGTGAGTTTGGTGAGCAAAATTAGAAGGCCATTTCAGTTTTCTTGGAAAAATAGAAAGCACTTTAAGGTAGGGTCAGGTAGTAGTTTTGGAGAAGAGATGATAGATTGATAGAATGCGGGATGAAGTATGTGCAATGACAAACTGATGAGGAACTGTGTAACCCAGGATGGTGGGAGAAATGGAGCATATCTGGCATCTGGTGCCTAGCCTTGTGTTGGTTCCAGACTTCTGGGAAGAACAGCCACTCTGTTCCCTGTTTGTTCTCCCTTCTTGCTTAAAGCAGATAGAAAAAGCACACACTAAATAAAGGAGGGGGAAAATGGATTAATAAGACAATGAGCAGCTTAGTGAACTGATGAATGAGTGACAGAATGACCAAGGCAATTGATTCATGTTTGCAAATATTCAAATAGGAAGAGGAACAGGGCTCACCCAGGGGAGAATTTTTGCTACTGGGCACACCTCAGAAGCATCCTTCATTCTACTACCAGTGCATCAGAGGTCTCTGTTCCTGTGACTCGCTGCCTATTTCTGGGACAGAGAAAGAAGGGTGGAGGAAAGGAAGAGGAGGGGGGAAGCAAGAAGGAGTTGGATGGTGGATGGGTTCAGATGAATGTCATATAATTTTCTTCTTCCCTCCATGTGGTCTCCCTGTCTCCCACCCAGAGACCTAAGCTTTGCAGTAGAGAGTTTGGGATACATGATCAACCCAATGGCAATTTTATGGGCAGTAGTAGAGGCATTTGGCAAACCCACAGGAACCAGTGTCTTGAGGGGCAGCCTAGTAAACACAGAAAGCCCCTATCCTCTGCCCTGGGATAGCCAGCCAGGGGGAAGGATTGAAATACATAGTGGTGTGATTATGATCTCAGGTCAGCCCCTGAGTATCTTGCTCACTGTCCATGGTGCTAAAGGTCAGATTCATGGCTGGAGAGATGTGTTCAAAGACCAGTAACAGAAGAGCTGAGTAACTTCTGGGAGATCATTCCCTCCAGTGCCTCCTTTTCCTAAAGAGGAAACAGAAGCCTGCTGATAGCAGGCCCGCCCTGGCCCCTGGGGACTCAACCCCCAGTTCTTTGTTATGCATGTCAATGTGGCCAGCTCACAAGGCCATGACGCGGGCTTGCAGTTCCCTGTTTATCTGCCTGGAGCATATGTGTCTCTCGGGAACATCTTGACCTGTTCGAGCCTCCTGATAGGGGACGGTGACGTGACGGTAACCCAAGGACGCAGTTATTACTCTCCCCTCCTCACTTTTGAGTAATTTCCCGCAGCTGTTAAAAAGATATATAAGGGGAACAAATTTGGCAATAAAGTGCGCACATGCTCCCTCCTGGATGAAGAACCTTGGTGTCCTGTGTATTTTTTAACCCCGCCGTCCCTCGCCGGACTCGGCTCCGTTAGCCGGACTGGGCAGAAGCCCACAGAGGTGAAGCTTTTCACTGAAGGCCACACAGAGGGTGTCTTGCTTGCTCCGATACAGCTCATTTTTTGGAACTATCCCTGGGTAAAATTT
This sequence comes from Marmota marmota marmota, assembly GCF_001458135.2. Classification (NCBI taxonomy): domain Eukaryota; kingdom Metazoa; phylum Chordata; class Mammalia; order Rodentia; family Sciuridae; genus Marmota; species Marmota marmota. The sequence continues at coordinate 2,465,085 of NW_025999960.1, read as the reverse complement.
ACTATCCAGAAGCACCTTAGCCCTGAAACTCCAGGAATATTGGAGCCCACATAGCTGGAGGATGGCCCCCAAGGCAGAGTGGGAAGTCCCCTGTTTCTCTAGCCTCATCTCTGCTTTCTTCCCCACTGTCCTGCTCCCTTACCAGCTGCTTTTCCAATCCTCTCTGGTCAGGGGTGTGCACTTTGCAGCCTGTGGACTTTCCACCTGTTTCCACAGGGCCAGCCAAGTAAGTTTTTATACGTAAAATTACAGAAAAATCAAAAGAAGAGGAACATTTTATGACAAGTGAAAATGTACGACATTTCTATTTCAGTGTTCATAAACCAGGTATTATTGGAGAATATCCACTCCTTTAGGTGTTGTCAATACCCAATTTTGAGTGATAATAACAGAGTTGAGCAGCTGTAACAAAGGACATATGTTCCCAAAGGTCAGAACACTCACTGTCTGGCTGTTAACAAGATAGGAACTCTTCACTAGATATCCATTCTTGTGCATACTTTAGAAATTTTGTACACACTCCCCCTGTTGTGACAATTTTGCTCTGAGGGCTGCATGACCTGTCCCTTACTTCCTTCTAGACTCTGTCACCCCTTCATAGAGTCTGTCTCTGCCCATCTCCTTGCATCTTCATGGACCCTCTCAAATCCATTTACCCCATTTGACTATTTTCATACTTACTCCATCTGCCTTGGTCTTCCCTATTTCTCAGTACTCTCCTTAGAGTCTCAACACCTTGCCAATCATGCCATCATTCCTGATGATCCCTGGATCCAGCACCTAGCATGGACCTAGCATATAGTAGATGTTCAGTGAGAGTTTTTTGACTGAATAACTGCAGCATCAGACAAGGAACAAGTCTAGAAGCTGGGAATAAAGCCCAAATCTGACCTTCACACAGGAAGTCTTGCTATTATTTTATAGTAAAATAAGGCCGTTTTGATAGTAAAATAAGGAAGAGAAGAAGGGCTGCCATGATTCCTCTGTGAACAGAAGACAGTGAGGTGTGGAAGGAGGGTTGGAGTAGGCACAGCCCAGGAAATGAGGAACAGAGGACACAGTGGCTCCTCCCTGACTCCTGCTCTCTGGTATCATAGGAGTCCCCATCTGGAAACAGGTTGAGCACCTCCCAAGGAGAAGGGCATCTTATTACTATAATCTGGCCAATCACAGGGCCATCCTCCCTGCCACACTGACTGGATAAGGTCTGGGCGTGTGACCAGTTGGGTTGCAGAGGCCAGGCCTCAGGGTTGGAACCATGGAGGAGGTTGCTTGGACAGTTGGTGGCTATCTAGCCACTTTGAAGACAGCTCTCAGCAGAATGCAGCGCTAAGAGGGCAGTAAGCATTTCAGGAAAGGTGATTCCTGCCAACAGCACCCAGCACCCAGGTACAGCTTTACCTGATGTCATAAGCCATTAGATGTCAGTTTATTTTATAATCCTCCTTTCTTTGTTTGCATGTCTATGACAATTGGAATTCAGTTTCTGTCACTGTCCATCCACAGAGCTCTGGCCATTGCCATCAGCTGGCTACATGTAGAACTCTAAAGTTGCAAGAACGGACTTAGGCCGGCTTCCAGGATAAATGTCCTGGTACCTAATAAGACTTCTAAAAAGATTTCCACAGGATTTTCTAATCCGTAAATCCAATGAATTCAATATCTGTCATGGAATTGCCACAGGCTGACACACTCAAGTGGGGTCCCACATCCCCACTTTGGAGAACAAAACTTAGGTTCAAAGAAGGAAAAAAACAGGGCCAGAGTGAGCAAGTACGGAGCAGGACTTCCAGCCCACACCTCCACACTGACAGGAGGCAGAAGGACAGTGCCAAAGTCTCTTCCACGATGTAAAAGCCTTTACAACTATCCACATCTAGCACACTTTTCTCTTATTTTGCTTGACAATGACATATCATTCTCATATAACCTCAGAGGCAGTTCCCCATTCACTGGGGAGGAAAAAGCCTTTACCTCCACCACACCTCAGGACATCTACTCCCCCTGGAACTTGGGACCCCTGCTCCCTAGTGGCAAAGCAGGTATCTGTTCCAAACTGAGCAGAGGACCCACTTGGAAAGAGGATGTACCCTCCTCTCTGCCCTTCCAGATCTCCTTTAACAGGAGGGTATGAGTAGGCACAACCCAGGAAATGAGGAATAGGATGCAGTGTTCCTGCTGCTAGCACTGAAGACACTGATATGATGAGACATTAGCATCTGGAGGTGAGGTCTGACAGCAATGAAGCTCTAGTTCCCAGGGAGGCAAGCCTTATGCTGAAAGCTTACAAAAGCCTCTGGGGTCCGGTAGTGTTGGGGTATTTTTCCTGATGATGTCATCGGTGGTACAATTTTTCCAAAAGGAGCCGTCAATTGGCTTGGTGTATCTTCCTCCCTTCTGCTTGTCATGATTGTCCAGCTAAAATTTGGGGGCCAACAGAGGTGAGGCAAAGAACCTCACCCCCCCGCTGGTACAAAGACCTCTCCACAGGTGTGGCTGTATATTGGACCGGTAGTCAATGACGGGTAAGATCCAATTGCAATGGTACCAACCTAAGGACCATATGTACTATTGGACAACCTAAGGCAGGCATGGTCCCTAAGCCACATGCTTTTTGTTTAAACAGAGAGGGGGAGATGTTGAGAGCCACAGCCGAAGGGGCCCCAGCAAACTTCCAGCTGCCGGCTGATGATTGGCTCACAGCGGCCCCAGCAACATCTAGCTGATTGGCTCCTCTGCGGTGATGCTCATTGGGCTGTTTCCCTGCTCTTTCAGACCACAGAGCTGCTCATTGGGGGACTTTTTTGGCTCCGCCCATGTGACCCAGCCAATCGGCCTCAAGAGCAGGAGGATTGTGGGAGGTGGAGAGAAGCTTGTGTGGGAGAGAGAGGCTTGTGGAAAGCCGGTGGTGGCAGTTGAGGCTCTGAGGGTTTTTCCTGAGAGGCTGTTTTGTTTGGTGTGTGTGGTTCTAAAAATAAAGTTAGTTTCTTTTGACAAGTGGCTCCTGATTGTGCCCAGCCAGACTGCGGCACCCTTGGACCACATGAACCCACAGAGTGTAGATGGCTGGAGGCTTTTGGCCATGTGGGGAGTTGGCAAGTCTGTGAGATAAACTGAAGTCCTGATGTGCGAGAGCTTAGGGTGCACAGACAAAAAAGACAAAGACCTACCTTGGGTGTTCACAGACCTAATGAGAAAGGCAATCACACACCACTATTCAGGCAGGTAACACTTACGTACTATGGGAAGATGGCAACAGAAGGAGCAGTGGGTGTGAAGGTGCTTTCATATGTGAAGTGGGGAAACGAGGACAGAGTCCAAGTCAGTTGGAGAACTAGTTACAATCTCACAATTTATAGCTGAGCCTTGAAGTCAGGAATGTGTTGGCCTGAAATTCCAGAAAATCCTAGAAAGAGTGGCTTGGACTACAAAGTTATCCAAAGTAAGGTGTTAATGAAGAGTTGGGTGATGAGAGATCCAGAGATTCTGGATCTGGCAGTGCAACAAAGTCATCAGTGGCCCAGAAACCTTCCACCTCTTCATCACCAACAGAACATTGGTGTCACTCACTTATGGTTGCAGTGTGGCTGTGTCCACCCCAGCTTTAATATCTGCACAGTTGCTACTCAAGACAGAAACCAGGAGACCTCTTCTTCCCTGCCATTTTTTTTTTCTTTCTTGAGGGACTGTCACAGAAGCCCCTGTAGATTCCTCTGGTTGGACAGAACTGGGTCACAAGCACAGCCTTTGGCCCAACATATTTCTCTAGCAGAAATAAAGGAAATGACCACAACCAACTTGAACCAATTGTGATTCCTCCAAGTTGAGTTTCCACAGGAAGAAGGTGAAAGGAGGCAAAGACTACTAGATGAGCTTCCAGCACCATCATGCCTTGATGGAGCCCCAGACAAAAATATGGGGCTTCTAACCCATATGGGAGACGGCAGCAGAAGGAGCAGTGGGTATGAAGGTGCAGAGATGTGGGGAACCCTTGGTACCCAGGACTGTGGATGACTCATTTTGGCCACAGCACATGGGCAGCGGGGGGTAGGGCTTCCATGACAGAACCGAGGAAAGTTGAGCAATAGCATGAATGCACGGGAAGGGGGACACTTCATGGATGTGCAGGTCCTTTTCTATAGAGGCTAAGAAAAGCCAATCAGTGACAAGCAATTATATCACACTCTGGAGTCCTCTGTTCACAATTGATTGTATTGACAAGAAAGAGGGACCATAGACTGCATGATGATTCCCTACTCCTGCTTCTGTCTCTGGATATGAGAACACACATACTTGGCTAGTTCAAGATGGCTTCACTGTCACCTCCTTATCTTGGGTCCTCACCGATTACCCCTGGTCTGGGCCCTGTCTTCAGACCTCACACCCCTGGGTGTCCAAAAGAGCCCATCACTTTGTGCTTCCCATAGGGTTCCCACCTGAGGGAGGTGGTCTGAGGGTGACTGTGCTCCAGTTTATGGAGGAAAAACTGAGGCTTCTGATGGGAAAGGAATTTCTAGGATGTGTGGGGTGGTGGTAGGATTTGAACTAAGGGCCTCTGTCTTCCCTAATTCGCCTTCTACTTTTTCAGAAATGAAATACAGCTGAGGCTGCAGAGGTGAGGGGGACTCTTGGTAAGAGCCCACTATGCCCAGGACACTCTTGTAGGTCAGGAGGAACCAAGCTCCAAGTGAGGGACAGGCCTGGCCTGAGGGAGGATTCAAAACCAGAAGGGAAGAGTAGGGCTGGGAATCCCACCAAACTCCCGAGTCCTGGCTTCCTTTTCTCAAGGCTGTCAATGAAGCGCTGCATCCTTTAACAGGGCAGCATAAAACTACCAGTACTCTTTGTGACTTTGAGGCTACCCCTATGCATCCCAGGAGGTCAGCCACCCCTGTGTACCCAGGAGGGGGATGAAGGGACTTTGCACAGGGCAGTGCTCACCCATATGAAGGTATATGGGTGAGAACCTAGAGTTATGTCCTTTTTTATGACCTGGGAGCATTTGGGTAGAGAAAAGTAGTTCCCTACAGTCACCAAGATCCAATGCCCCTCTTCCAGTGCCATCACCATGGCATGTACATGCAAGCAGGGACCTAGTTGATGGCTGGAGGACAGTGACCACCAGTTAGGTCTCCAAGATCCACACAATTGCCTCCTAGAATTGAAGTCAGGTTTAGCAATTCTGGTCTCAAAGTTATCCTGGGCTGACTTGCTGTACTAAATGACAGGTTTCCTTCCCAACAGTCAACCCTCTCCCCTGCTTACTTCTAGTCCCGTCTCTCAGCTTTCATTTCTCTCTGGGACCAGTTCTTAATTTCACATGGAGTCATCCCTTCATGGGTATAAATACTCTCCTGTCATGTGTCAACCTTACTATAAGGACTCCCCCCAAACTCTCTCCCACTTCCTGTTGTGGGGGCCCCTGCACCAGGTGATCGGAGGTCTTTCCCTGCAGTTATGTAGGTTTAGGAGCCAAAACTTTAAAATAGCCAGATTATGAGGGGCCAGGCAAGGTGGCCAGAGATTGCCACAAAACTTCAGCTGGCCGAAATGCCAGGCAGCAAGGACAACTGCAGTCAAGGGCAAGGACCTGAGTGGGACACATCAGGGCACTGCATGTGTTAGGCCACCTGCCTCTGGAATGGAGGAACCTGGAGTCTTAGCTATATAAGAGAACCCCAGGTGTGGAAGGCATAGGTTCCCAGGACCTGGACTCCCAGAAATCAGGGTTCAGAGGAAGCTTAGAAATCTAAGCCCTGCAGTTCCAAACTGGTTTCACCACATGGCAAATCACCAAAAGCAAAACAAGCTTCAGTTTTCTCATCTGTAAATGGGAGTACTGAGACCTCCCTCTGAGAGTGGGGGGATGAATACAAATAAATGAGGTAGCATTGGGAAAGCCCAGGGGCTGGTTGGAGATGGGCACCCTGCTCAGGATAAGTTATCATTACTGTTATGATCACTGATTTCTAGGCCAGGGCGCCCTACTTTTCCTAGAAAGGATCAGAGAGTGACTGTTTCAGGTTTTGAGGGATGCTTGGTCTCTGTTCGCACCACTGGACTGTCAAAGGGTAAGTAGTAGCCAGGGAGCATAAGTATTCAAGTTCATGGAGCATATTCCCATCAATTTGAAGTTGCCCTTGGATCACAGAGGGCTCACATGTCTCAGGAGGTATGTGGGTAGGGGTGGACATGATCCTCTGATGTCAGGTGGCAGATGGTCCCTGTTCTGCCATCCATATACACCAGCCTGAGAAGGATGGAGCAATTTGTCCATACTGCACCTATGGGGCCTTGGAGCTGAGCACAGTGAGCAGGTCCTCTGTTCCTTGCTGGAAGGACCTGGAAATAGAGTTATATGGAAGAGAGAATTTCCCCCAAGTTTGGAAACCTTAGTTATGACTTCCTGGGGGCATGTTCCACTCACATCACTGCTTCCGAGGAGAAGGCCTCCAGACGTGGGCTGGGATGTGTTGTACGATTGTTGCCTGGCACCTCAAGCACAGCTCTGGGACTGTGGAGCTTGGGGTTTTGCTTTACCTACCGAAGCCACATGTGGATGCGCCAGTGCTTTGGGGAGGGAGCTCTCTCTGCCTAAGGGCTGACTATGTACACAGCACAGTGGCCCACGAGTTGGTTGAACAGGCTGGGCACAGAGAGGTCAAGGAATTTTCCAGGTAACTGGTCTGTGATTTAAGGTGGGTGTGCACCTAATGACTGTAGAGAAGAGAGAGAACACCACCAGTGGAATCATGGGTTACCCATGCTTTGCAGCACTGAAATGGGCAAAGAGATTGTGCCTTGGGAGTCAGCATCTGGCGACCACTGGCTGCCCTCGTGGAGGACCTATCTACCTCAACACCCTCCTATATTGGGCTCTAAGGCTGGGGTCACTCTCCCTACTCTGATCATCCCAGAAACAAGACCAGACAACCAGGGACAGCCCTTACTCCAAGCCCATCAAAATCTTTCATGCTGGCCCATCCATTCCCACTCCCCCACCTCATCAGGTCCTTCCTACAGAGAGCACAATGAAGATTCTTGCCCAAGGTTCCATTTATCTCTGCTCCTGACCAATCCTGGTGCTTTGTGTGGCCCTTTGGAGCATGCTGTGTCCCCTCCTCTTGGAACTGTGAGTTTTCCAATGGCTTCTATCTCCTGCCATATTGGCCTAGGGAAACCTTAATCACACGAGAATGTGACTCAGAGCTGGGAAGATCTGTAGTCTTGGACAGCTACTGCCATGTTACAATCAGGTGGTGGGTGTTTGCTCTAATTTGGGCCTGAAATGTCTTCCTAAGACTCAGGTGCTAAAATCTCAGCCTGTGGTGCTATTGGGAGGTGGTGAAACATTTAGCAGTTGGGGGAAGTGAGGTCATTGGTGGTATTCCCTGAAGGGTTCATTCTCTCTTTGAGATTCTTGAAAGCTCTGAAAATATGATCCAAAATAAACCTGTCCTCCTTATAAGTTGTTTGTCTAAGCTATTTGTCCTAGTGAGGGAAAGTTGACAAGCACATGCTGTAAGGGAGAAAAGGACAATACTATTGGGAAAAGAAAGGATGTTCCCATGGCACCCCTTTAATGTTCCCTCCCACTCTCAGTCACACTCTACCAAGTTCACATTGCATGAATTTTTCTATCAGATAAATTGCATTAAGTAATTTACCATACTAAGGCCTGTTGAAAATAACAGACCAGAGAATGCTGTTCATCAGATTTGCTGGCAAACGTCCAGTAGAAGTCCATCCCTAGTTCTGAGGTTCTGTGGCAGGAGGAGGTGACAGGTCAGGGACCTGGAGGAATAAGAGCAAAGTTCAGGATGGGAGCAGGAGGGGCCAGAGAGAGACTCTACATCAAAAATAGTCTACACAGGTACAGTCTTGGTGGCATCCACACCTTTATTCACCCGCCAAGGTAATGCTCTGGGGAAGAATGCATCCACGGTTCAGGGAAATCACATTAAAGCCCATTGAAAAAATTCTCCCCATCTGTTCTTCACTGCACTGGGCTATCTGCTCCTTGTCCTCTGCTCCCCTCTCCCCCTCACACCAACCTTTCCCTCTTTTCTCTATCCTCCTCCTCTCTCTTCCTTCATTCTTCCTCCTCTCCCTCTCTCCCCTATTGGTTCCTTTTCACTCTCTTCCTCACCTCTCCTGCTACCTCACCTCCCCCCACCCATCCCTCCCAATTCCCTTTCTACTGCCTTCTCTACCTTCTCTATCCCTCCCTTCTTCACTCTTCCCTTCCCCTCCAAACCGAGCAGCAGTCCAATGACCCCTCAGCCATTCTGGGGACCACATCTTGTAATTTCCTGACTCCCAACACAGTCTGCCTCAGGGGACTTCCTTATGCTATTGTGAATGTCTCAGCAGAATGAAGAGGGCCACAGGGCATCTCATGTTCCTCTTGATCTTCTGAAAATGGTAACCAGGTACCACCACTGTCAGAAGGTCACACACAGGGTCTCCTTTTGGCCCCAAAGGCAGCTCGGAGCCTGTCCCTTCAGTAGTACTTTGAATTGTATTTTGCTGGTGGGGTGGCTTCCTTAGGCCTCAGAAATCACTTTTCCCTTAAGGTTTTTGGAATTAACTCTCAGTGGTACATTATCACCCACTGCTAAAGCGAGGTGCACAGGATCTGACTCCACAAGGAGGATGCAGAAGAGCAAAATATCTGTGATCACTTTTGGAGCATCCATTTTACTTTAAGATTTGTAGAAAACAAATGTATTAAGAACCATCTCTATTATGTCAGAAACACGGGAGAAAGGACAGAAAAGAGCAGGGGCAGGGAAAGTTTCCCAGAAAAAAACAGTCTCTGATGTCTGTTGAGACAGAGGGGCTCACTCATCTCCAGGTGGCTCCAGGGGCCTTTGTGACTGGGATCCATGCAGAGAAGTCTGAAGCAGTCTGTACACCTCTCTCCTGCAGCCATTTGGATCCACGCCTGGCCAATGCCTGGAGAAACTGTCCACATCATGATGTCAGGGTCCAAAGGGCTCGGGGTCCTCTGGTCCACTTAACATGCAGGGAGACATATGAAGTGGACTTTCATGATCTGAACTTCACATTGTACCCCCAAAATATATTTAGTTATGCTTCATCAGTCGAAAATGACATTAATAAAAGCATATATGAAATAAAAAACTAGACCACCTCACTTGCTTTTGTCTGTATCTTTGTCTGAAATTACAGATCTTGCACAACCAAGCCAGGAGGCAAGGTCCAGTTCAGGGTTGGTTTAGTCAGAGCTTCAACGACATCATGGGGACCCACGGATTTTTCATCATCTCTATACTGCCCTCCACAGTGTCACAGTCACCCTAAGGCTGTTCCATGCCATGGTGCAGTAGTGATGGCTGGAGAAACTTCCCTGTTCATATCTAGGAGGAGAGGGAACTCTAGCTGGGTCATGGAACAGCCAGTTGTCACTTTCATTGGAGTCTCTTTGTTTCTGAATGGAGGGCCTGTCTTTGGGGCTGTCATGCAGCAACGTGGCACCCAGCAACTATTCATGGAATACAGGGGGCAATCCTCTAGGCACCCCTTCCAATCCTTGCTGCTGTTGTGGGTACAGCCTGAGGTTCCACTGTGGTGTTGCCCAGTGGAGAGGGCAAATGATTCCTCATTTTAACACCCAAACCTCTGACCTTACCTCAGGCTACACTGTCTCAACAAGTTATATTGGCTTTGAACCAAAGCATTAATAATAGTGATGTCAACAAAAAATAGCAGTGCACTGAGTACTGATCAGGGTAGCATTTGGGGTCCATCATACATACCCATCTCTTCTTCCTCAGAGTCAGACTACAAGGTCATCTTATTTACATGGCCCCTCCCCACTTCATAGATGGGAGAACTAAGGCTTCCTGAGGGGAAGGCAGTGGCTCAGGCCACAGAGCTGGTAGCAGCAGCAGATGAAGAATCACAGTCCTCTGTTAACAGGATCAGTCCAGGAATGGGGTGAGGCAAGACAGGGCAGGATGGCCACTGACCACTTCTTAAGCTCACATGGGTTTCTTACAATGCCTCAAACTGGCCACTGCAGGGCTTTTACAAAGCAGGTCCTCCCCCACTGTCTTGTAGCCTAGAGGGACCTGTTCCTCTTGAGGCCTCAACTTACTCAGTGAAGCATCATGGGGGCCCTGGAAACTCTGGGTAAATTTCATCTGCTGGTGTCCAGCCCCCATGTGTTAAGCATGTGCAGGCCCAACAGGACAGTATCTGTGAAGGAAAGAGGGAGAGTGTTGGGGAGGTGGGTGACTCAACAGGTGAGAACCCCACAGAGTCACCAGGGACTGGGGAGTGTGGCAGAGCAGGAGGAGGATTCCTTGGGATGCCCATCCATGGAAGAAACAGGGAGACAGGCACCAGCAAGCATTGTCACCCAAGTGAAGATCCAGGCCTCACCATTCCAAACAACACAGAAGCAGTGAACACAACTTCCAATGAGAACCAAACCATCTCTGTGACTATGCCATTTCCTGATTCCCAGTCAACTGATGTGGGGGATGCCCTGAGGAACAGCCATCCCTGTGCACCTGCTGGCTTGGGTCTACTGTTTGTCATGTCCCTTGACAGGAGTCCTATAACCCCTCACCCCTTCATTGCTATGTGACTTTACATAAATCTAACCCACTCTGAGAAATTCTCTATTTCTGGTAAAATAAACATTTTTGAATGAAAAAGATGAGAGAAAGAGAATGGTCCCATTTTCCTCCTTTCCTCTTATGCTGTGAGACCTGACAGTGTCTGCTGCACTTCTTGACAACCATCCCCAAAGAGCTTTCTTCCTGATGTCAGGGAGAAGGGAACCAGGAGCATTGAAATTGGGAGAATGTCTGTGAGAAAGATTCTTCTATGCCTGGCTGCCCTGGCCATGGAACCAAGGCCACCACATGTCCTTTAGGGCAGCTGCACCATCACTGGAGCGGTGAGGATCCTGCCCCTGGTGAAAGCTTACGTGATTCCTTCTGTAAAAGGAATTTGTGACAAATCCATCCATCCACCTGGATCCAGCCAAAGATGGTGATAGAAAATCCATGAAAGAATCCAGAGTTGCCTGCCCTCTTTAAATGCAGCTGGTGTCTCACTGGCAGGAATTTCAAGCTCTTTAAGACAGGTGACTTTCAGACCCAAGGATGGATTCAGAGTGAGGGCTACACATCCAACAGCCTCCATCACATCCTGCTCCAGCTTTGTCCCTTCAAGGGAGCAGTTGCATTTGACCTGAGGCCTCAGGGCATATCTGGGGACTCACAGGCTGGAAACTCCCTCTGGGATGTGACCAACCCAAGCAGCAGGTATGGCTGTGGTGATGGTGGGGTGGGGGGTCTTGGTCAGTGAGGTCTGGAGGTTTCTTTCCCATAGGCGTATTGTTTGTCACCAAAATGAGCCCAGCACAGACAAAATGAGCCCAGCACAGAGCAAATTATCTTACCTACCTGAATGAAGAGACTGGTCAGGTCTCAGGGGGTAGTGATGGGGACCCGATCCCATAGCAGGAAATGCAGGTAGAGTCACCTCATGATTGGGGAAGGGACACAGAGATTGCAGCTTAATCACAAAAGCATTTTTCCATTTGATTTTTTTGGCAGTGCTGGAGATTAAACCCAGGGCCTCACACCTGCAAGGCAAATGCTGTACCACTGAGCTACATCCCAGCCCCAAACCCTTCAATTATGGTTGTGCCTGTAATGAGAGCTCCTGGTCCCTGGTGGGTGGGGAGGATGTACTGGAATTCAGTGGGGCCTGGACCATCTCCTTCAGTCACCAGGAGATGCCAAGGTGCTGAGATGCACACACCCATGCATCCATGCATCCAGTGCTGCTGATTTTTTTCAACAAATTCACAGTTGTTCCCTGTATATTAGCACCATAAGTTTGTTCCTCATGGTTGTGTGATGCAGATAGTGGTTGTTCACTTGTACCAAAAGTTGTACAGTCATTCTACCTTGATACTTGTAATCAAAATGAAGTAACTTGTGGAAAACTACTGCTTTATAAAATGGAGTAAAACTGCTTGCCACAGAGACGTATTGGCATGTGGGGCCATCCAATGTACTGCAGGTGATTGGCACCCCTGACTCCTACCCGCTATATGCCAAGGGATTCCCCAACCACTGTACCAACAAAAAATGCCCACCTGTACTTCCATGTGCTTCTTAGGAAGACAGTGTTAGCTGGGACTGGGAATTTCTGGGATAGGACTGGTACCCTGTAGTACAGTGGTCTCTACCGTGGAATTACATGGGAAACCAAAGAGAACTAGGCTTCTCATTGGAACTATCATATTGAATAGATCCTAATTACTCTACTGAAAAATCAGAAGGCTGATATTTAAAAAGAAAAAAAAAAGTGTATCTCCACTGAAAACAGGGAGGACATTAGATGGCTGCCAAATCAGTTCATTATTAGTACGTGTTGCCTTTATAATGCCCAGTCTCGGAACAAACATCAGTTACTGTGCTTGGCTAATTTTGAGTCTGGAATCTGTGGTACAGCCCAAACACTGAATCAAAATCAGAGCTCACAGACCAAGGAAATTCAAACTGTAATTGCCATGCTTGTTAAGAATTCAGTTTCCGAGAGACCCTCTCAAAACCACGCTTGACATGCTCTGAAGATGGAGTCCCTGGACATTTAGCAAACATTCCAGGAGATTATTAAGCCTCCTTTGAGAACTAGTAACCCACAACAAATGTTCTGTCTTAAAAGAATCTCAAAGGAGATTCTGATTTCTGGCTGTTTTTTCAAAGGACAAAAGATTTATAAGGAAATGCAATTAGTTCAGGTATATTTGACTTTGGGAAGATAACTCCTGATAGTCAACTCTAGTATAGTATTTGCCAACATCCACCTGCCAGAGGGTCAAGATCTTCAAGATATAAGAAAAACAAGGAATAACTACATGCTCTTCCATGTTCTAACACTCCAAGGTCTTTTACAGGATAACTTTTTGCAATCCCACAATATTCAAGAATGCTATCATTTTGGTTGCTAGGGATATAGCTCAGCTGGTGGGGTGCTTGCTTCACATGCACAAGGCCCTAGGTTTGATCCCCAGCACTACACATGCCAAAAAAAAAAAAACAGAATGCTATCATTTTCATGTTCCTTCTAGATATGTGTGGGTGTACAATGACTTTTGGCTGATTTTCTCTTTCTCCTTCCTCTCTATCTCTTCATAAGAGAACTTTCTAGAACTCAAGGTTTTATAAAGATTACAAGAGCCTACTCTAACCTATCCATTTGGGGCTCCTTATTGGAGCTCTAATGTTGATAATGGAATTCCTGTCCTGTTCAAATTCCTAAAGAAGAAATAGAATATGCACCCCTGCCTGGATCTCCTCAGAGAATAGGGAATAAGTAGGAACATACTTTTCTGTTACCATTGTCTCTCCTGAGTTGGTTCATTGAGCATGTGGCTTGCTGTTAATGTCATGAAGTGTTATAGTGACAAAGATCCCAAGAGCATGTTGATCTGGCTCACAGACACCCCACAGAACTTTGAATATTATTATAACTGTAGACATAGACTTCTAGATGAGCATGCCTGGGAATTCTACTTGATGTTAGCATTTTAGAGCAGCTTCAAGAAAAACTGCTCAAGAGTCTGAGAGATCATCTGCTTTGGATGATGAAGGAGTGACCAGCTCTGGAGTGAGCTTTCAATATGCACTTCCTTACAGTCTTGAAATGCAGAGATGGCTGCTCACCTTTCACACCCAGAAGCACATGGTGTTAAAGAAAGGTGCCCTAAGTGTCACCGGCTTAGTGATGGAGAAACAATGAACGATATCCTGGTGGAGGGGAGCGTGTAGAAGGTGCATGACAGCAGTGACGAAAATCATCTTGGGGCAGATGAAAAAGGGATAGGACTGGAGCAGAACCTGGCACGGTTTCCAAGGGCTGCTGAGGTAGCTGCTTGCCGCCGTCCAGAGCCCTTGCAATTTGTCTGGGCTTTGTTCCATCTCCAGGTGACAGAACCAAGATCCACTGGTCCCCCAAGGGTTGGGTCAGAATAGAAACAACCACAACCACATTAAATGCACATATTTTAAGTGTGTAGTAATGGGTGACTTTACACAAATCATTTCTTTTGTTCACATAGCAGCCCAATGAGGTTTTATTGGCTGCATTTTCAGTGAAAGAGACTAAAACACAAGATATAAATCCAAAATTATGTCAGAGTAAGAAAAGTCACCTAGGGATGTTGAATCTAAATCCAGTTCTCTTTTATTTTCACCAAAGAGGTTCATTATCCTCTCTCAAAGCCACCAAAACCAACCAAACAAAACACCAATTAAATTATGGCTGCCATCTTCTGTTTAAAAGAGCAGAGAAGCAATTTAGAATTAGATTCAATAACAACCCTACCCACCAGTACTTAAAGGGTTAATCCCTCAGCCATCAGCTAATTCATTTTTTTTCATTCATTTTTGAGAGAAACAGATAGCAATAGCCTATCTGTAAATTCTCTTAGAAAAGAAACAGAGCAGAGTCTGTATAGGTCATTCCTCAAGGTCATTTATATCATCCTGTGAGGTCAGTTGTTTAGAGAACCTCTCATTTGAAAATGTGTCACATTTTTGTAAACCAACAGAGAATTTTTTTAGATCTCTCCATTATGAAGTAGAAGGGCAATTAGAGCAGATATTGACTATCAGAAACATTCATACCAATTCCAAATACTGAAAGAAACAGACCAGTAGGATTACCTACTTTCATGGGAAATTTATTGCCTGATAATTTAAATGTTATGAGAGGAGCTAATTTCAGGTTGGGATCACAGACTCAGTGTTCCCAATAGTGAGGGTGGGTGATCTGGGGACTTGATGATGAAGAGATTAAGACTAATGTGAATGTGATCATTTCTTTGGATATTTTTGAGTCCTGTGAGAGTCAAGTTTATGAATTTTCCAATTATATATTTTTTCCTAAATATCTTACCTTAAACATAGTTAATTTCAAATTAATTGTTTTTTTTTCAAATGGCAATTATAAATCATTGTGTGTATACTCAGAAATTTGCAAACAGGAATGGATAATATAATATTACTGAAAAAAATGGCCCAAATCTTTGAATTTTGGACAGATTATATGAAACTCTAGAAAAAGAATGACTGAAATCAAATATAAAATTAAATTTTAATCATATGGGTTTCATCAGTGAGTTAGTTGTCTTTGTTTATTGTCTAGTATATGGTTCCATGTTGTTATTTTCTACATTTCAGCCTGAGGGTTTTATTTGAAGTTGAGAATAGCAGAGTTGAGTGCATGTCATAGTCTAATTTATATTTTCTATAACATTTTGGAAGCCAAGTTTTGTACACTTTCTAAATGTCATCTATGCTAAATTGGCTTTCCATAATGCCACACTTTTCAGAAATAGAATGTTCATAGCATATAATGAAAAACAAAACTTCTACTTAAAAACTGAAATTTCAGTTTTCTTAAAATTGTGTTTATCTGAATTCTTAAAATTCTATCTTTGAGAATTGGTCCAAAAAGTTGAATGGGATATCCAGTGAAATAAAATGAAGTCATCCACCCAGTGGAAGATTTAATTAGGGGGTACACATTTACCTTCTCCTTAGTGGACTATTAGCCCTGAAACTTTAATTGAATTGTCTCTTTTGAAAACTCAGATTTACTGGAGACATTCTCCTCTTTGTACTTTCTTTTAAAAAATGTTCCTTCTGGATAATATGATTCATCTAATAATTATTTATTATTTTTAAATGATCCATGATCTACTTAATTTTTTCCAGCCTTAGTTTCCTCAACTGTAAATAATCATTTACTTAACTAAAGGTTACATGATCCAGTGAATGGAGAAAAGTTTTATAAACTATAACATATAATACGAAGTATCAACCTCACTGCCACAGCTTCCTTGGGCCCATTTTGGTGGTGGTTGTTCCTGTATTTTTCCCTTAGACACATCCTCTCAAGGATTCCATTCTATTCAGGTGCAATGACCAGGGTGATAGGGAGTAACAATGTCCTTACCTAGTGGTTTTCTTAGTTCTGTTTAAGGAGATGATGCTCCGTACAAAATGATGAGCCTCTTAAATGACCAGTTGTTTTTTTATTATTAAGCATTTAAGCTTTTTAATGTTTTAATTAAGAAGACTAAAATTCTCAGTGAATTAGAGATTATTTCCTTGACTACAAACATATTCCTCTTCTGATCAGCACATTGAACTATATTTTTGTCTTTTAAATGAAAATAACTTCCTTTT
Source organism: Marmota marmota marmota (assembly GCF_001458135.2). Lineage (NCBI taxonomy): Eukaryota > Metazoa > Chordata > Mammalia > Rodentia > Sciuridae > Marmota > Marmota marmota. Next base: position 2,448,838 of record NW_025999960.1, on the reverse strand, counting down.
CACCTTAGAACTATTTAAACATTAAATGTAATATCTTATAATAAATTTTTAAAATTCAGTTCATAAAAAATTGAGAAAGTAATAGCAAGAGAGTCCCCTAAACAATAGAAATGTTGAATGGGATGTGAGAAGGAAAATATTATGGCTGTCCAGGAGGGTCTACAAAAGAGAGCTTAGAAATCAACATTTTGCTTCAGTTCAGTAAAGCATTCATTTATTTGTATCAATAGGACTCTCTCTTGTTTTTTTTCCCCCAGAGGAATTGGGGAATAATTACTAACAAGATTTTGCATGACATACCTGTAGAAATCAAAATAAAATGAGCTTAAATTTGTGCTGTCAGATAGCTCTTGAATTATTCATCTTTTCAATATAAAGTACCTTCCATGACTCTTCTTAATGTCTCAAACTCATTCTTGTTCAAATACATGTTAAAAGGAGGAAAACATTATTTCTGCATATGTCTACAAAAGATTTTAAAATTTAAGAAACAGAAAATCAAAATATAAATGTTTTGTTTGGTTTGTTTGTTTTGTTTTTGCCTGATTGTCAAAGAATCCTTTAAAGAAGTTGAGCTTTGTCTCCTAACTAGTGCAATGCTGGCACATGATTAGGTGAAATACCTAGGGACAGAATATATTGCTTCCAGACATTTACCATTATGAGGAACAAAAGAATACCTGCACATTATCCAAATGGAGGGCCAGCCATGCTTGGCCACAGAATCATTATGTTGCTGTAAATAACTGGCCATCCCTTTCTTTGATGAGTTGGGGGCTCTTTGTTAAAGTCAATGTTTGCTCTGACTATGACCATTCCAGAGTCCTCTCTTTGCAATTCTGCAGCTGCACACAGTCTTCTCTGCTCGCAGAGTTTATATTTATTTTCTCTGTCCTGAGCAAAGGGTCATGCTTTAAGAAATTACCTCTCCTGTGATGAAGGGTGGAAAAGGTCCCAAGTATGCTCTGTGTTACTGCATGTCATGAGAGAAACAACCAGCATGGGAATTGCTTCACGGTATTCACCGGACACTCCTCAGATGTGTTGGTGTAAAGAAAACTGAGCCTAGCATAAATACATTCATAAATAAATAAATAAAACTTTGAATTCCAGTCTTCCTGCAATGTGTTCTTACAACTGCTTCCAAGAAGCAGCAAAGTAATTCTTCTACCCAACTATTCAGAAGCTGTTCTAGCACAAGGCCCGAGAGGGCTATGCAAGGTCATTTTGTACTATAGTGTAGCTATGATTGATACCCACTATCTGCCTCTTAGAGATGGCACCTGAGATTTGCTGTCTCTTGGTCACAGCTTGCACTGTGGTTTGAGGAATAAGGAGATCCTTCAGTCAGCAGCTTTTACCCATCAAAATGTCCAGAGACAAGAAGTGGGACAGTGAGTCTATGTGTTTTCTCTCTTGCTGTCTCTCATCTGTCTCTTGAATCAGCTTCCTAAGCTCTTGTATGGTCTTTTAAGCTAATTCAGCTTGTCTTCACTGACCCTTCAATAGAAACTCCTTCTGTCCCAAAATTAAACTGGTCTTAGATGGGACAGAACATGGGGAGTGCATGGCATTTATTTGTCCAGCAATTTGATGAGCATTGATCCTGTTTTTATTACTTGGGCATTAGCTTGTTTTTTCTCCATTAAGAGCCATTCCCATAGGCTTATGTACATTGTTTGACAGAGATGGAAAGTATTTATTAAATGCCAAAATTCTCCTCTCTAGATGCAGCAAAAACAGATAATTCATACAGCAGTGCTGACTGGGCTGTTTTATAGTTTTGAGGGAGGTAAGAAAGCTAAATCCCTGCTTCTTCAACTGACTCAAACTTATAGAAGTACAGGCATCCTGTCTTCTTTGCATCTTCTCCTAGACGTTGAGAGGTTTGGCCTGTTTGGATTTGTTTCCCCCATATAATTGTGTATTGTTTAAATATTTTAAACATGATTTTCCAGGATTTCAGTGCTAAAAATAATATCATGCCAGGCCGAGAGTAGTGGCCTAGAGAAATGCGAAGAAAACCAATCGTAAGAAGCATTTTGGCACACTCTGTGCACATTGTCCTTTCTCTATAATGTAGCTTCTTTACTCACAGAACTTCACCATCTTGTGCAAACAGAGAACACTATAGGAGCAGATGGTCAGCACCACCAGGCCAGAGACACAGCACCAGGGACAAGAAGAATTTTCTAGAGCAAGAATTTGAAATGTGTTTGATGCTAGCAGTGTTTGCCTGGTAGCTGCAAATCATGCGTTATTTGGTAGTTATTTATTTTAATACTTTGTGTCAATGATTTTCTTATTGAGGTCAAATTTGATAGTGAAATATTGAAGGATCAAAGAACAAGCCAGGTGTGCTTACCTTAGAGCTTTCTGTACAAATGGCTTAACATTTCACTTTTTCTTCACCATTCAAGGGCCTGAACAACATGCACAATAGGGGGAAAGATGTTATCATAGTGTTTTTCAGCTAGACCTACAATGTAACTGGCCCATTCTAAATCATGGAAATATCTCTAAGGAAATAGAATGTCAAGGGTGTTGTAATTTCACCAGTTTTAGTTATGGTGCCGCAGTCTCTTTCTCAGCAGAATAATTAGGGTTTTAAGCTTTGGAAATGGTGTAACATCCATCTGAATTAATCCTTTCCCTTGTCATTCAACAACATTTTTTCAAAGTGTCTTCCTGAAAATATTACTTCTGAGGGATGCTCACAGCTATTCTTGAGTGAGCCAGGGGGAGGGGAGAGTGCACTGCTCAAATAAATTTAGAAAATGCTGGGTTAGGCAAAGATAAGTGGATTTCTTTACTGCTGGAGCCTCCATATGCTAATGTGCCTGTGAATCCTTAAGAAGGAAATATGGATATAGCACTGGCCAAGGGATGACATTTTTAGGGAAAACATTTCTCAAGACCAGTATCCTAAGAAACATAATATGGGGAAAACATGCAAGATTAACTCGGTTATGATGCCCAGTTTTCGTTCAGTAAGGAACAGCTGAGATCAGTAGCAGTAACTTTGCTTTGATGAGTACTATTTGGTACTTGCTTATTACCATGCTGTGAGTTGATCATGCAATTGGGTCATTGGATTTGAGCTGGAGTCTTGCGTCTTGTGTATTTATTCATATACATCTTAGACATGTGGGTGATATTGTTAGTGATGGTCGTGGTAAGAATCATACTTTATTTCCAAACTAGTCAGAATGAAAATAGTAGCCACAAATATGGAAACATTAAAAAATACACTTGGAATCAAAGAACAGCGAGGAAACATTTACATGTCTTTTCAGAAGTTGAGAGTTCATATAAAAAATGAAATAGCTTCTGTATTTATAAATTTCTGAAGGGCAAGGAATGTGCTCATTCATTTTTGTGCATCCTCCAATACTTTCCCAGGTACCTTGTATTTTCTAGATAATTAATGATTGCCTTTGACCAAATTAAAGTAACATCAAATTTCAGTCATCAAATATATCATGCTATTGTAATGTCCTTCTTTATCCACTAAGATAAAAAAAAAAAACCTAAAGTTACCAATACAGTGTTCCCTAAGAATTTTTGAGTGTGAAACTTCAGAAATAGAATTAAAATACTTTGAAATGTTTTCTTTTAAAATTAGACATTTAATAAACTGACTTTAATATGACCATAACAATAGTTTTTACCTATAGTTTATAAATGTTCTTGTACAAGAATGAACAAGTATTCTAGAAATTCCAATTATTCTAACCACACTTAATCTTATCTCAGTCCAGTTCTACAAAGTCATGGTTGCTGCCCTGAGCATGTGTAGACATCGGTTGACATAGCTGCCTTCATTTCTAGCTTTCATTAATTGTTTGTCAAGGGCTCTTTCTATATCTCCCTTAAAGCTAATGGGTTACTTTTGCTCTTGTAACCTCTCCATCAGTGAGTGACATAATTGCCTGAGTAATGCCATCACAGTGTCCCTTCCCTGTCTGCCTGATTATCCCCCATATTGGGGTTATGTTCACAGAGAGGCCTGAGCTTGGTACTGATTACATGTATGTATGTTCAGGTTTTTCTTCAATCCCATTAAAGTGGAATGTTGTTGACTAACTACAGAATTATTTTAGTATAGTTAACATTTATCATGGGTTTGAAATAAGCTATCTTTTAAAAAACAGTCTCAGCTTTCATGATGGAATACAGAATGAAGGAGAAGCATGCACACACACATACATTCACACACACACACACACACATATACACACACAATAAATGCCATCAGCATGCTATTAAAATAAGTTTTAAAAAGTATGAATGAGTACATTTTTTTTAAAAGACTGAATCTGAAAACCAGCTCTAGTAGAAATTAAGAAGGATAAACACCAAGGATGAATGAAGAAATGCCTACTGAAGTAGAAATGCCATCTGAGCACCAGAAATAAAGGGAAATCAAAAGATAAAGGAAACACGTGTGCAGTTATCATAGTATTTACTTAGATTATTGGACTCTATGGTGTTTATTGTTTTATTCTACTATTATTGAGTTTTATGACTACTTATCTCTTCATGTGTAATTCTAAGAACTCATTTGTTAAAGTTATTGCTGTTTCTCAATATGTTCTACTTACAGCCCAAATAAGAGAAAGACTGGAAAAATGCCTTTTCATGCCTCCCCCCCCCCCTTGTCCCTGCATCAACTAATACAGTGAAAAGTTGATTTCGAGTATCATGTTGACATGTGCGGTTTCTTTCTGGACTAATTTTTTCACCAAAGAAACCCAGTTTTAATGGCCTGGCTGGCTGTGTGATGACATTTCCTCCTTATGAAAGAGGTCCTGCAGTTATTACATCAGAACTTTGTGCTGAACATGGCTCCACATGAGGAGGATGGCAGAGATTCTTCTAAATTTCATTTTGCAAAGAGCTAAAAGAGAGATCAATACTGTAATCTTCCCTTTTCAATTCACATACGTGACTGGTGATAGTTTTCTTGTATTATATTTAGGAGTCTAATTTGGAAAATGATTATATTTTGAAGAGTGGAAATGGATCCTTTTGACAATAAAAGAAGTTCAAGAAAAACCAATGTAAGGAATTCTTTTATCTGATTCCACTGAAGTAAAGTCAACTCTTAAAGACAATCATGGCTAATGACTGTGACTAATGTGGGTAGCACTTCATTTTTTTTTTTTTAATTGTAAGATTGGTTTTTATCTCATGAGAACTTCACAAGTCTGGGAAATAGACCAAGCTGAAGACAGGCTGAGACCTTGAGAAAAGAAATGTACCATATACATTCACATAACTAATTTTTGACAAGACCTGGACTGTCACCCTGGTCATTGTTGGGCTAGTACTTTCTGTTTTTGTTTCTCCAAGCAGAATGGTTGCATTTCAATGTGGAAATTTCAGTATGATAAATTAGAATAATTACAATAATTAACATCAGCATAATGTTTTCCTCTTCCCAATCTCATTTCATGTCCTTTCTCTTATTTAGTTTTTAGAGTAATGCTTGTCATAGCTACGATCATCAACCTCATCCTCATTTAACAGATTTGGAAACCAAAGTTTCACAGATTTCATTCAACTTTGGCTTAGGTTGTGGCTGACCCAGGATTGAATCCCTGCCCTTGAACTCCTTGTCCTGTTTACTTTCCATTACCCATGCAGCCCAGTAGCTTTCCAAAGTGAAACTTGTTTGTATTCAAATTTCATGATTTGATTTCCTCTTTGGAGAAAAGCACCCTCGTACGTCTTTCTGAAGGGAATATTAAATTTCATTTATATTCCCTTGAGCCAGCATCTCTGAGTGGCAGAGAAAGGTGACCCAGAAAACAGCAGGGCTAATCCACATTTAGATAAACTCTGAGCTTTATTTCTACTTTCCTTAAGCTATTTATACTTCCATGTAGCAGTTGGTCAAAGTCTAGAAGCAAAGAATAATATTTTAAATTGATTTTTGACTTGCTTTGTTTTTTGACTTGTTCTCTCTCTCTGCCTCACAATAGAATGCTGTTTCTTTTTCTATTGTGTCCTTTAAAATTACTGTGCTTTAAAAAGAAAAATTGAAACCTTGATGTTTATTCCAAGAACCTAAGCTAGCTCTTTTGATGTGAGCATTTAAATTAGCTTGAGCATCCCTGCAAGATTGGGACTGTCATTTTCTTATTTTGTAAGTAAGGAAACCTACACTGAATCCCAGGAGAAGACCTGGCACTAGAACCCAGATCTACTGTGTTCAAACAGCTCCACAGCTTCCCTGGGATCACCTCAAAACTGAGAGACCTCCCAGAACACAGGATTAATGCTTTGACTGAAATAAATGTGAGGTGTTGATTAGCCTAGAAGTTCCAAGGTTGTCCACTATAAATTGATGAATTGTGTGGCATGCGAATTATATCTCAAAAACCTTGTTTTGTTTTTTTAGAGAAAAACAAAAACAGGAACCATTTGCAATCTCTATTTTAGGGAAGCAGCAAGCTTCTTAGATGGTTAGTTTTTATTTAAATATAAAAAGATAGAAATATTTTTAAATGCAGGAAATGCAAGATACATATTATACGATTTTTTAACAATGGGAATGGCCTATTTACTCTGACAGTATACACAACCCTGAGATGGCACCAAATAGTATTAAAACTTCCTAGTCCATTATTTTGACTATGTAATAAATGAATAATTTAGGATAAACAGAAGCCAAATATTGATTAAATCCCATCATGTTAACCAATTTGAACTGAATTGACAAGTGTATTCAGAAGGAAAAAATAATATTAAAAATAAAATTTCCTCTGAATTGGCCAGGTAAATGCTACAGGTAACAAAGCCCCAGGTTGCTTTTATATATCATATTGATAAAGCCTAATGTCAAGAGCCATCTGTGGACTAAACCAGCATCCCAGAAAGAGAGTAGAAAAATCTGGTATCTGGGAACTTCCAGTGGCAATCCTGCTGGTTAAGACAGACCAGAGACATGTGAATTTCTATTAGGCTCTGCCAGGTCCCCCACAGCACCAGAAATGGGATGTCCTGCTGTAGCCACACAGCCTCTCAGAGATGGGTGTGGCCTGCCAAGAGGCCAATCAACCTGTTGAATTCAAGACATCATGAAGCAAAACTCCACTCCTGAAACCTGCCTTTGATGTACCCCCTTAAATAAACCATGGGAGCCATTTTCTTTTCTTTTTTTCAGCTTGTACATTTCAACAGAGGTCACAGAACAAAGACAGGCTGGGGAGACCATGAGGCTTGTGATAGGGGATTATTGATTCACTGCTGCTCAGTCACATGGACACTTTCTCCTCTAGTTCATGTGTTATAAAACTGGTGGACCTGGGGCTGCCTCTGGATTACAGCCCCTTGAAGTGATAAACATGCTCTTTCCTTGAGATTTGCCCCAGGAGAAAAACTTTCCAATGGATTTTTCTGACAAAGCCAAGAAAGCTAATAATTGCAGGCAAAGAAAAAAAAGTGAAAAGTAATTCAGTGTGATCCCTTATAAAAGAGGGGAAAAGAGCGAAAGATGATTCACCACTGGACACATGAATTGTCAAAGCTCTTTGAGGATTTTTTTTAAATTTTTTATTTTATTTTTTACATACATGACAACAGTGGAATGCCTTACACTCATTATTACCCATTTACAGCACAATTTTTCATATCTCTGTATATAAAGTATGTTCAAGCCAAAATTATGCCATTATACATGTACTCTCTCTTTTTCTTGCATTACAATTCTTAATACATATATACCACAATTTTTTATATCTCTGTATTAAAGTATGTTGACACCAAATTCAAATCTTTATACATACATTTTGTATAATGATGGCCATCACATCCCCCATCCTTGCTATTCCCCTTCCCCCTCCATTTCCCTCCCACCCCTCTTCCCTATCTAGAAATAATATTCCCCCCATGCTCTCCCTCCCTACCCCACTTTGAGTCACCCTCCTTATTATCAGAGAAAAAAATTGGCATTTGATTTTTTTGGGATTGTCTAACTTTACTTAGTATAATCTTCTCTAATGCCATCCATTTACCTGCAAATGCCACGATTTTGTTCTTTTTTATTGCTGAGTAATATTCCATTGTGTATAAATGCCACATTTTTTTTATCCGTTCATTCACTGAAGGACATCTAGATTGGCTCCACAGTTTAGTTATTGTGAATTGTGCTGCTGTAAACATTGATGTGGCTGTGTCCCTGTAGTATGCTGTTTTTAGTTCCTTTGAGTATAGTCCAAGAAGAGGAATAGCTGGGTCAAATGGTGATTCCACCCAGTTTTCCAAAGAATCTCCATACTGCTTTCCAAATTTGCAGTCCCACAAGCAATATATGAGTGTACCTTTTTTCCAGAATCGTCACCAACACTTGTTGTTTGTCTTCATAATAGTTGCCATTCTTTCTGGAATGAGACAGTTTCTTAGAGTAGTTTTGATTTGCATTTCTCTGATTGCTAGAGATGATGAGCATTTTTTCATATATTTGTTGATTGATTATATATCCTTTTCTGAGAAGTGTCTGTTCAGGTCATTGGCCCATTTAGAGAATCTGTGTCTAATAGAAGAAAAAGTAGGCCCTAATCTTCATCACCTGGGGCTAGGCCCCAACTTCCTTAATAAGACGCCTATAGCACAAGAATTAAAACCAAGAATCAACAAATGGCATGGATTTAAACTAAAAAGTTTTTTCTCAGCAAAAGAAGTAATCTGTGAGGTGAACAGGGAGCCTTCATCCTAGGAGCAAATTTTCACCCCTCACACATCAAATAGAGCACTAATCTCTAGGGTATATAAAGAACTCAACAAGCCGAGCACCAAAAAAATAAATAAATAATAATGAGAGCCATTTTATAACTGTTCAGCACCAGCTCCTGCGTGGGCTAGATCTATCAGGCGCTCCCTTAACACTATTTCTCTGACTTTGTCTTTTATTTCGTCACTATTTCATACATTAATTTTCTCAGGTGGATTATCCCCTCCTGTGCAGGAAGAATTATGCTGGCAAGGTGCTGGCCACCTTGCAATCACCTAAAATCTCTAAGCTATATGTGTTGAAATAAATGGATAAAATAAAAGTGGTTGAAAAATCTGCACAGAATCTAACACTTCAGTACCTACTCTGCCTCAGGAGCCACAGGTCCTCTTGAGTGTGAAGTCAGGAAAGAATGACCAGAGTCCCTGATGAAATCATATACTATCAAGGGCAAGCCACTAATGACTCTTAGATCATCTATGAAGGGTGTTCAGTTGGCATGAGAGGGAACCCAATTATTCTGCTTAAATGAGACAAGCAGCTAAAAGGGAAGAAAGCTCCAGGAAAAAGCAATGTGATTTCCCTGTGGAAACCTGTATTTTCTTATCTGTTAAATAATATCAATAAGTAAGGAAGGAGAATCCTCTGACTTTCCCCCTAGATCAACAGTTATCAAGCTTTGGTGCCATACATATTACTTGCAGCACTTATTACAATGCATATCCCTGGGCTCTTCATGATGCAGTGGGCCTGGGGCAGGGGCCCAGACATCAGTGTTCATAAGCATGGGAGAGACTGAGGATATCAGGCTACACTTGAGAATTGCTACAATGTAAGATTCTTCCTGCCACTTGATGCTTTATATCAGTCTGCATGTACCAAGATGCTAAGAGCTGGCAATGATAAAAAAGACTTCTCTTGACTGGCTTAGCACGGGCACAGTGGCTGGCTGGCTTTCCATGTTAGTTAACATGGTTGCCTTGGTGATGAGAGGAGGCTGGGGGCGAGATGGCTCAGGGAAACGTTTCAATGGCAAGAGAAAGATTTTTTTCCTGTAAAAATTGTGCCCTGACTGTCCACTTTGAGTTGGATGAAAGACAACCATGCCTTTGGTCTCATGAATCCAAACATTCATCACAGAATAAATAAAATCTCTGAATTTTCCATCAGCAATGCCCCACATCCCACATTTTATATCCACCCAGGGACCTCCAAACTATCCCATCTCCAAAATGAGAATTCTGGGATCTGGAACAGCTTCATCGTAGATTTTATTTACTAGAAATTAGATCATCATCACAGGGTGTAGGTTTTCCCACTCAAAGTTTGTGGCTGCTGGGGAAATCTTGCTTTTATTTATCAATAGTGATGCTTCTTTCTAATGCGTCAAGTAAAAACATTCACATCATCTCAGTTTCCTGGCTCTGTCTTGAGGATAAGACATTTACCAAAAGTAAATAAAACCTCCCAACATTTTCTCTCGGTGATTAAGGACTTATCATTGTAGATACACTTTTTTTTCTAGTTTTCTATTTAAAGTTTTTATCACATTTATTTAAAGTGACACACACTTGTTTCGTTTAAAAACAAAAATGTTGACATTTGGGGAGAATTTAGGAAATGCCAGTAGCAGAAATGAAAAGATTTGGTGATCCACTCAGCAGCCCCAGTCCTGGAGTGCCCTTAGTTAGTCACTAGGCCCTGATTAGATGGCTTCTGTGGGGGTGGGGATGGGAACAGGAGGGAGGGTTGGATTTCAAACCAAAGTCTTTCTCAATCAAAAAAATTCCTGTCTTTTTTGTCTAACAGATGAAGTTATGTATAAAATTAGATATTTTCTGTACTTTTCTACAATGCCAAGTTTTGAAATTTAAATCTAAACAGTCTGATGAAGAGTGTGTATTTCTAAAGCATTCATTTTTTTTTTTTCTCCATGATTGTAGCATGCGTGGAGTCCAAATGAGTTCTACTTTACAAAAGCAGGAAAACTGGATCATGTACTTTGTCCCTTTCTTTAGGTTCAAAATTTACCAAGCACATGTCTCTCTGGGCAATACAAGGGAAAGATGGTGTCTAGTTTCCTGGCTTGCTTTTTTTTTTTTTAATGGAAACTACAGAGAACTGCATAGAGAACAGATTCATATTACGTGGTGGTGAAGAATGATTTTTTTCCTCCTTAATCTAAACATCCACTCACTATAATTACTATCCTATGAGTAGATCACCTGCATCCCACTTCCACCCCCACCTGCAGCATCAGAATCTGGTCACTGTCACAACATTGGAGGCAGTTGGCATGCTCACCCTAGGTAGGCTGAGCCACTAGGCCTGGCTGCCCTGCTTTTCCCAGCTGGAAGCCGAAGAGTGGACAGATGGAAAGTTCTGGCCTGTCTAGATACAGAACTGCAGAAATGGGGACAGCCTCACATAAAGACTTTACACAGGGGCTGGCACAGAGTGTGTCTCCAGGAAATGTCCCAGTTTACTCTTTTGAAACAGGTCTTGATCTCTTCATCATCAGCTTGGTGAGGACACTGCTCTGCACCCAGGCTGGCTGTCCCACAGTGGCCTACCTATTGCATATGCAGGGCCAGTTTTGAGCCACAAGTACATGATTCAAAGTGCCCAAATATGTATTTGCTGAACCCTTTAGAGGCTTGAAGAAAGCATAAAAAGAATTCTTCCAGGTTGGGACCTACAAGACAGCTGAGAATACATACACTGGATTTAGCCAGGATTCATTTACCCCATTGCTAAAGGGACACTTTGATGATGCAATCTAATGCACATCCCTAGTTTTAGGCTCAGGCTGATGTCTAAGCTCCCATTCTACCTTTTCCAGCTCGAGTTAGATGGTTCACCTGTAGAAGCCTCAGTGGTTAAAGCTGTGAAATGTGCACATTAGTCTTTACCTCTCCAGCTCCCTGTAAGGCTGGAATAAACCAACATGGGTGGTATGCTTGACAATGTTTGTCATCTAGGAAGTAGCAATAAATTTTAGTTCTACTTGTTCCTTCCCAACTTTGGCTTAGAATTTCTACCAGAAGCTCCACCAGCTGATTTCCCAACAAAAGGAGGAGGTTATTATTATGAGAAAGATAAACACTGTGAAGTGCATATGTTGCCCTTGAAGAGAAATGAGGTGGATCTTCCAGTTCTTATTGTCCCTAGGCTAATAATAAAAATAAATAATAATGTTTTATTGGATCTTACCCTTGTTTCTGTCTCTGTGTCGAACACTTAACATGCATTCTGTTTTTAATACAACATTTTTAGGATGCAGGAATTATCATTCTATCTACTTTCTTTGAACTTGATTTGCTGTATCATTTTCATTTTCTCGAGATGGAATTTAAAGTCATCATTTTTTAGTTTCTGCCTTTTCTAACATGCATTTAAAACTAAAAATTCCCACACTTCTTTTGCTGCATCTCAAGAATTTTAATATATTTTTATTTTCACTTACTTTATAATATTTCTTAATTTCTGGTGTGATACTTATTTAAACCAATGGTGAAATTTAGATGTGTTTGCCTAATTTCTAGTTGTTTGGGGATTTTCTAATTACTAATGATATCTAGTTAACTTCATTGTGGTCAGAAAACATACTCTGAATGATTTTAATTTTCTAAAATTTGTTGAGGTTTGCATTATAGCCAGGCATATGGACAATTTTTCCATGTATTTTACTCTGTACTTATAAAAAATATAAATAAATATAAAGAGTATTTTCAGTCATTCTTGTTCACAGTGTTCTTTAACTTCAATTAGGCAAGTTTATTATTTGTGTTTTTCCTATTATATGTATTCTTCCTGTGTGTTTGTGATTATTCTATCAGCCATCGAAAAAAGAATGTGAATGTTTCTCATTTTAATTTAGAATATTTTTCCTTTCATTTTTTGCCCATTTTTCTTTTATATATTTTAAAGTTGTATTGCTAGTTGTACAGATATTAAAATAGTGATATCATCAGGTAGATATATCCCTTTATCATACTTAAATATCCCTCTTTATCTCTGGTAATGATCTTGCTTTAAAGTTTACTTTGCCTGATTTTAATATAGTTATATCACCTTCATTTTGGTTCAGACTTTATAGCTATCAATACTTATCTATCTATCTATCTATCCATCTATCTATCTATCTATAGAGATGGACACATATACAAGTATGGAAGGGGGGGTATGTGTGTGTGCGCCTGTGCATGTTCCTGTTCTTCCACTTCCTAACTTTTTGTATTCTTACATTTCTGGATTTTTTAGAAGTTTGTTGTTTCTACCTTTGACCATTATAAATAACATTTCTATGAGTGTTCGTGAACAAGGTTTTATGTGGATATATGTTTTCATTTCTCTTGTATATATTCCTGAGAGTATAATTGCTGGGTCAAATGATAACTCTATTTAACCTCTTGAGGAATTGCCACACTATTTTCCCAAAGTAGGTGCATCATTTTACATTCTTAGCAACAGTATATGAGGGTTTGACTTCTCCAAGTTGTCATTATCTTACTTTTGCATTAAAACTGTCCTTGTGGTTTTGAAGAGGTATCTTGTCATAGTTTTTTTTTTTTTTTTTTTTTCGGGGG
>NW_025999960.1:2316480-2431900 GCF_001458135.2 Marmota marmota marmota | reverse complement strand
TGTATGCTCTGATAGGAGCAGGGTCCAAGAAGCAGCCTCCGCAGGCTCCGCAGCCCTGGGCCAGGGCGGTTCCGGGAGCCGGAACTCGGCCGCCCCGCACTCGGTGTTCACTCCGATAAGATCAGGTTCTAAGAAGCACCCAGGCACTGAACCCTAGCAATCTGTCTGCAAGCCGCAGGTGAATGGCAGCCTGAAATTACCTGTTCTATGGCTGAATGAGCTGCGGTCAGTCGAAAACAGGGATGGTGACGTCAGTTTTCCGACATAGTGGCTGCTGGCCTCCTCTGTGGTCTGACCAGTGTGGAGAACCGAGATGGACTGCTTCCTTCCCCCGTCTCGAACCCAGAATTCAGCCCTGAGTACGGTGCTTGCACGGCTGGCAGAAACTGCAGCGCTGTATCCCTGCGTCGCTATCTCCTCGTTTCCCAGCGCGCTCTGCAGACTCTAGCCGCGGGGCGATTTGCTGAATAAGCAGTGTTACCCTCCGTGCGACAAACCTCTCGCGTTTGAGTCCCCGTAGCCGATCCTCGTGCGATGGAAATCCTTCCTCCAGGTTCCGGAGCACCCCACTATTGCTGGAAATTCCTAACAAGATAGCCTTTAGCCGTCCTGACTTGTCATACTCCCACACAGTGAAGCAGCACACGGGGGCAATGCACTCCCCTCGCCGCCATCTTCCTGAGGCTGGCTTTGAACTCGCAATTCTTATGTCTCAGCCTCCTGAGCCACTAGGATTACAGGCATGTGCCACCATGTCTGGCTCATCAAGGTTTTGATTGTCATTTCCCTATTGACAAATGATGCTGAGCATCCTATTCATGTGTCTACTGTCTGTTTGTATATGCTCTTTGGAGAAATATTTATTCAGATCCTTTGTCTATTCAGCATTCTATTCAGATATTTTAATTGGGTTTTTTGTCTTTTTATTGTTGAGTTATAAGGCATCTTTTATATGCTAGATACAAGCCCCTTATCCAATATACTATTTTAAAACTTTTCTTCCATTCTGTAAATTGTACTTTCTTGATAGTATTTTTTGAAGCACAAAAGTTTTAATTTTGATAGGGTCCAATTTATCCATGTAATGGATGTTTGTGCTGTTGGTGTTATGTTTAAAAATACATTGCCAAATCAAATATCATAAAGACATAATCTTTTGTTTTGTATATATAGCTTTTATGTTTAAGTCTTGCTCCATTTTTAGTTAGTTTTTGTATTTAGTGTAAGGTAAGAATCCAACTTCATTCTTTTGCATGTGTCTATCCAGTTGTCCTAGCACAACTTGTGGAAAAGATTATTCTTTCCACATTTACTTGTCTTGGTATCTTTGTCAAAAATCAATTAACTGTAAATGTGAACATTTGTTGCAGAATTCCCTATCCTATTCCAGTGATCTACATATCTATTCTTATGCCACCATGATATTGTCTTGATTACTGTTGTTTTCTAGTAAGAATTAAAATCTGAAAGGGAAGAATCCTCAAACTTTGTTCTTCCTGTTCTTGATTGTTTTGGCTACCTTGGGTCTCTTGAATTTCCATATAAATTTTAGGTTTAGTTTGTCAGTTCCCACAAAGATTTAGCAGAAATTATGATAGAGGTTAAATTGAATTTCTAGATGAATTTGGGAGTATTTGCCTTCTTAACAATGTTTAATCTTATGATACATGAATATAGGGTATCTTTTCATTTATTTAGTTCTTTAATTTCTTTTCAGAGCATTTTGGAATTTCCAGACTTTAAGTTTACTACTTCTTTTGTTAAGTTTATTCCTGAGTTTTTTATTCTTTCTGATGCCATTTTAAGTGGTATTGTTGTCTTAATTTTGTTTTAAGTTTGATCATTGTTACTGAAAAGAAATACAATTAATTCATTTTTGTGCATTGACTTTTGTATCCTACAAACCCATTGATCTCCTTTATTAGTTCAAATATTTTTAGTAGTTTCCTTAGGAATTTTTTAATCTTAAGAACTTGTCATCTTAGAAGAGAGATCATTTCTTCCTTTCTCATCTCTGTACATTTTATTTTATTTATTGCCTAATTTTATTGCCCTGGTTGTCACCTCCAATAAAATGTTGAATAGAAGTGCTGAGAGCAGATACTAAGAGGAAGACACTCGATTTTTTACTAGATTTTTGTTGTTTTTAGTTAAATATTTGCCTTTTGTAGTAATCTTATAAAACGCAGATCTTTTCCTTAATTCTAATGTCAGCTGAGTAGATTTTGGACTATTGGTTCCTCATTAAGCCTTCCTCACCTCAGTGTTTGCTTAGGATGAGGTTTCCAGAGTTAAAGACGCTGTTAGTGATGTTATTTTACATTTAACACAATTCTGAGATATTTGTACTTTACACATAAACATATTAAGAACATTCTGTCAAAATTTGTTCAAATTTCAGAAAACTCCTACACAGGGTGAAATCATCCAGAAGTCTTACCCAAATTTTCTGCAAGGCAATATGAACCACAATATTTATCTTGATTTCAGAAAGTAATTAAGAGAAAGGAAAAATTGGTTTCAACTGGTGATTTAAAAAAGGTAAACAAGGTCACAACAACAACAAAACCAGGTTGCATGAGCCAAGCCCATGTCTAAGCATGTCCAGATGTTTAACTCCCATGGATTATATAGGTACTGTTACCCCATTGCAAAGATGAAGAAACTGAAGCACATATATCTAAAATGATTTGCCCCCTCCAAAAAATACAGCTAATAAAAAGTAGAGGTTGGATTTAAACCAAGGAGTTTATTTTAGAGATTGTGCTTTTGGCCACAATGTAGAAATAAGGGAAATAAATCATTTAGCAGAGACTGATAAGTAGTAAAAACTCAGTAATTGGAGGTTGTAACATATTTTTTTGCTATTCCACATGAGGATGAGATTATTTTGTTTTCTGTAGGAGCATGTCTCCACAGTGTTCTGCTAATTATGACACATGAAAAGACTTACTGAAATATTTCCCCTTATCACTTGAAAAGAGGAAAATTTACATAAGCAGATTTATAAAGATTTGAAAACACACAAAATTATAACAGTGTGTTTTAGCAAATGTTTATTGAATTACCACTGTGAACAGATCACTGGAATAGTCTCTGGGACAAGGAAGTAAGAAATTAATATGTTACCGACCTCTCCCTCATCAAAGCTTATAACTTAGTAAAGATCACAGATGAGCATGTGCCCACTGAAGAGAATAGATGGAGGGAGGGGAATGCTGAGTGTGGCTTGCTCATGAAATCTCATAAATGGTTCCATGTTGCACATGAGATTCCTGATGCTGCAGTTTTGAAGACCTGACACTCTACATGGTAAAGGAACTGGAGTCAGACAAGCCAGGTTTGAATCCTGTCATTATCACTGAGTTGGCAGTTTGGTGAGTAGGCAAACGTTATGCTCTCCTGAAGCATTTCCCTTTTGTAAAAAATTTCAACTGGGAATAGTATTTTTGCCTACTTCAAAATGTTTAATGAGAACAAAAACATATTATGCATTGGTGTGATTCCTGAAAGAAGGAAAATGGTCAATAAACAGGGGAGATGAAAATGACTGAGGTGATAGTCCATATGTACGTTTATCAAAGCTCATTGAACTGACCATGTAACTCTGGGCATTCAACTGTCTATAAATATACCTAAAACATTTAATTAAAAAACTATCAGCTACTTCCCACAATCTTCTGGACTTTTTAACCTTCTTTAAAACATCTTTCAATGTGGTATCAATCAAACTCATTAGGCTGAGTAATCAGTATCTAATGACTTCCCAAAAACTTCCAAACAAAGGTAGAGTCATCCTACAGTGCAGAATGAACAGGAAGTATTCTCTGTGTCTGAAGGCTTTGCATCTTGTAATTTCCCTAGACTAAATGAAATTATGTGACAGGTTGCTTCTCTTTGTAGTGGGAGTTTTAGAAGTATAGCTTCCCATAAAGAAATCAGTTTCCATTGAATGGCTTTGATGATACTTCTTGATATGACACATTAATGGTAAAGGAAGACCTGAAATATTTAAATTAATGATCCCTATTAAGTGCCAGGTACTCTAACAGAGGTGCTATATAAAAAAGTTAATCCTGAGATAAAAATCAAGTAAACTAAATGCTATTAAATCTTTAGTATCAAATTTCTGTCTTTTTCTTTTTTTTCTGATGATTTTAAAAGGCAAATAAGTTAAATTGTTATGCAGAGTATAAATCCTAGGAATTCCCAGCTTTTGATTCTTAAGTTCTTTTCTTTCTCTCTCTCTCTCCAGGATCTGGGGGGTCAAACCCAGGGCTTCACACATTCTAAGCAAGTGGTCTACCACTGAGCTGCACACCCAGCCCCCAGATCCTCTTCTCTTTAAGACAGATTTCCAAGGAAGAGGTTGGTTTAAAAGTTTTCAAATCCTTTAACTGGAACAACTCTATTAGCCATAAAATCCAAGATAAAATTGCTAGTGCTTAAACAGTAGCAAAAAAAAAAAACTTCATTTAAAAATATGTGCCCATCGAAGAATTACTTCAGGGTATGCTTTTGTATAACAGCTGACTATGTGTAAACATAAAAGGCTTCTGCAGTGCCTTGTACACAGTTTTTAAATGTTTGTTGACTAAATGAATGAATCAACAAAAAAAGCAGCAATAAGAGAAGTGCAGATACAATTTTATCATAAACATGCATCTTAAAACCAAGAAGGAATGAATCACAATAAGCAGGGAATAGCAGGGACAGCCACTTCCCATGGGAAATCATGAAGGCCTGCTGGTCACACAGTGCCTGGCACACAAAAGACAATGATGGATGTTTGCTAAACCAAATCATCAAATGTAAGGTCATTGTGGGAAATATAAGTTTTAAAGGTCTGTTATAGCAAACTGCCTTCCAGATGAAATTGCCTGGCAACAAGCTGCTTTGGGACACTTTAAAATGAAAACTTACAGAGTCAAAATGAGTTTTCCCTCAATGGAACTTCATCCTGCAGAGAGTAAAGCTGTGGGGTCTGTAGCAGGTGCTGCTCTCAGCTGCCTTTGATGCTTCCTGGTGCAGTTTTGCTGAAACCCAGTGTGCAAATGGCCTCTGAGATCTTGTGGAAATGCAGGGTCTGATTTAGTAGGTCTGCATTTGTAATGAGCACCAGGTGATGCTGAGTTGGGCATCAATGGGTCACACTCTGGGCAGCCAGGTCCTAGGGGAGGAAGTTGGTTTCTTAAGGATGAGCAGGTATGGGGGATGCAGGCACTGCACCTGGAGCCAGGGGACTGCTATGAGAGCATATGAGTCACTTCACTGTTCTGAGTCCAAACTGTCACACAGGGGAAGTGGCATAATAATGATGATGATGACAGGATGATGATACTCAGTTCACAACATCCCGGTGAGAATTAAATGAGTGTAATTTATAGATAGTGGTGCTCAATAATGCTGACTGTAAACAGCAAGCATAGGTTAGGTGCTCTCTGTGGTTCAAAGTGCCGCACCCCTAGTTCTGTTATGTGCCAAGCACAGTGTATAGCACTGAACAGAGGTTCAAGTAGCATTTGTGGAGTTCAGTTAGTAACACAGCAGATCAATTCTTGTATATTTGGCTATAACAACATTAATGCCTGGGCGATGACTCCTGTGATATCAAGAGACGATCTTTACAAAGAATAGTAACTTCCAGGCTCCTGTGAGACAGAATCAGCTCCTCCCCATAAAGAGACACTATTAGAATAGCTGACATTTCTTCTCTGCTGATGTTGCACATTCCTCACAGTTCCATAAATTATATATGAAATTCCTCCATCATTGATGTATGGCCAGGCCTGTCCTTAACGGGGACTTCAACCCTCCTTGGGGCACAGCCTGCAGTGAGGTGACATGTACCCACAGTCCCAATTATCCTCTAGAGCATTGCAAAACCAGCTCCCAGGCCATGAGCATTGTCCTAGAAGATGCTCTGCCAAAGGTCAAATGAAGGTCTTGTGAACAACTTGTATACTGCTGAACAAAATGCCCAAGAAGCATAGCAAGTATGCAGGGAGAAAAACCAGAGAATTACCTACATATCCACTTATGTCAACATCCCTTTCTACTGAGAATTCAGAGGCAGAAAATCTGTTAGCACCTTGACAAAGTCTAGTTTATTTGTTTTTCAGTGAAAATCCATAGTAAATCACTTAGTCTTTGCAAAAATCAAAGAGAGATTGAAGTCAAATCAATAAGGATTTAGATAAAGTGTTATTAATAATAATCTATAGATATCAGAAGGAAAAGAAGATGCTGTCCTCTTACCAAAGGATTTCAGTAAGTATGTTCCAGTGTCAGCCGATGGGTATTCAAGCTTTGCTGCTTTATTGGCTGAGCAGGTAATTGTTTCCATTTAATTCATTTTTTAATTCATTTATTATTTAATTCATTTAATTCATAATTGTTTCCATTTAATTCATTGCCAATTGTGTCAATCATGAACTGTAAAATTTATAATTTAAGGTTGTCAACTTCATAAATATTCTATAAATAGATTTTTATATAACGTCTTTAATTTTTAAGCTCAAAATTAACATTAATCTCCATGATCATTTTCTTTGATAAAAATTGTGAGCCCAGATTTTTTATACAAATGTTTCCTCCTTCATAGTAGATAAGATTTCAGGTCAGGATAATCAATTCCATTGATAGATTTTCTGTCAACTTGCAGAAAAAATATTTCATGAACCATATAAGATTGCCTGAACTTTTTATTAATTTTTCTTCAGGCCTTGCATAGGAATGAATTATATCATAACTCAAATAGATCCAATTACTGATAATTTTCAAAATTTGCATCTCCATACCTCTTACAAGATCAAGTACAGTTGTGATGACTTCCTGAAAGATATTTCTAATGACCTAAGACACAGATGTAATTTTCTCCTCCTTTCTTACTTTTATGAGTTGATACTGTTGATCCATATTCTGGATATATATTTTCTGCTATTTGAGATTAAAAATAAAAATTATATTCTCTAGAATATTTTAATAATTGCAGGAAGGGTTCTTAATGAACAATAGTTTCTCTGTGTACATTTTTTCTTCTGTTTTGTTTTTGCTGAAGAGAATACCTACAAAATCAAACTAAGTATTTTTGATGTTATCCTGCAGCATTCAATCAGCTAATATCCACTAAATGGCTCCATACAACTGGTCAGTTATCTAAGACTGTAATTTGTAGTTGATTAATCCTGGAAGTTTCCCTAGGAAGCAAAATTAAGGTTGTGTCATTTGGATGTTTAAGATTTTTCTTATGACTGTGGTAGGTGACATAAAAACATGAGTTGTTTTTTGTTTGTTTGTTTGTTTTTGTTTTGTATTTTTAATTTTGACTAAAATAATGGCTGTGTTCTGTAGTACACAGCACTAGGCCTCCTCCACCGATTTATTGGTGTATCGAAGTAAACATGCAACATCTCTTTGAGGATATTGGTTCTGCCAAATACTTAGGTCATCTAGCCTTCACTCTGTTTCCAAAAGAGGACCTCACTCTGCACTCCACCAGGCAGATTATCAAAAACATGAAATGTTCTTTAACTTTCAACTGAGCACATTTCCACTGTAAGTCCTTACCAGACTATAATGTTGGAATTCTCTCCTATCAAATTTTCATCAGAGCCTAATTTTGAGAATTAACATTTACAAAGAGGAAAACCTTCTGGTCTTCCTAGTGTTGTTTAAGCAGACTATTATTTTAGGATTTTTGTGGTTTCATAAGCTTTCCTTTCTCCCAGAGGGCCCTACGGTTTCTTTCCTTATTTTACTGATGTCTTTACTCAAATGTTGTCCTATATGAAAGAGCTTTCAAGAAGACTCTTTTGGCAAAGCGCACCCACACCCATCATGTCCTCTATCACATTTGCTGGTTCAGATCTTGCTATGGTGTTAGAGTCTGTAAACAAGTCAGGATGGCGCCTGGCATTTTGCCAGGGGGAGTGGTTTGTGAGGTAACGCCAGCGAGCCATTTAGTGTGGAAATTTCTTATTGGTTGACTGCTGTATCTATTTTATGTTAATTAAGATAAGCTGTGTGGAATGTATATATACCACTCCTGTCCTACAATAAACAGCTCCTACTCCTGCTGTATCAACGTACACAAGTTGTTCGTCATCCATCCCCCCCCCATTATTCTGCCGGGTAGCAATATAACACTTAATGGCTCCCTGGCATTACCTCACAAACCACTCCCCCTGGCAAAATGCCAGGCGCCATCCTGACTTGTTTACAGACTCTAACAATCAGCACTATGGCGTGCATCATATACCATTTATTTGCTTGTTTATTTGTTATCTATGTTCCCTCAGTGGAATATTATCCACTGTTACCTGTTTAATGACTGTGACATACCAGAAGCTCAATTAAACTCATGCGATGAATGAATAAGCACGGACTGAAGAAAGTGTAGTGTACTCCTGTATATAGTATAAATTTTACTCTTGTATCAAGATATACAGATCATCAGAGATCTGCAGCATTCAAGACACTCTTGGGGCCCCTCACAACATTGCTTTTAGTGGGTTGTGCCTCAGAATAATGTTCTTGTCCTACCCTGAGAGATGTGGGAAGAAACAGCTGTATGAGTTATGCATTGTAGCTATAGGTTTGGAGATGGAATCAAGGCCACCAGCCAGTATATCATCAGGTAACTTCCTTTTGTAAACATCAGGGCAAAACTTTTCTCCCAAATTACAGATTCATTTTTCACCAATGCCTGAGTGTCTTTGGTAGTCACCTTTGTGCCCCTTGTGAATGAATGGCCTGTGCACCACACTTTTTTGATGGCTTGCCCTCCACATACTCCTGGTTTTATTATTTTTTCTCAGCAATTTATATGGTGTGTGTGTGTGTGTGTGTGTGTGTGTGTATAATATATATTATATTATATTATACATTACATAAAGGGTAAAAGTATCAATAAGTAAAACATTGAATTAATGGTTCCCAGTTTGTTTGATTCCCCCTGCACTCAAGCAGAACAGAAAATAAATGCATAATTGCTTTCACTGACAATGAAAATCACCCTTGTATAATAGAAATGATAGCATTTTCATGTATTTGGGGACTACTTTACAGACATGAACATGATTTATATTCACTCATACAGTTTCATCTTCTGTAACCTTGAATTTCCTGTTTTTTTTTTCTGCTAAATCCCACCCATTCTTCAGATCCAATTCAATTTCCACTTTCTTGGAAGAACATTCTTACACCTCCTCATCTTTGCTCAGGATTCTGGAAACATTCATGGTGTACATATTAACAAACCACCAGTCATGCCCTTTTACTTCCTGTATTAGTGTCTCGATCTGTGATTTGAGTTTCCATTGATTTTTAGGTTTGCTGGCTTGCCTTCTGAGCTCCAACAGACTATTTCTGTAAGAGAAGCAGTATGCCTTTGATTTTCCCACATCTCCCTAGAAATTCCAGAAAGATAGCTGTATGAAATCATGAGCAAATGAGGGACACATTGGAAAAAAAATTAAGGTGTTTGGCTTTGAAAAGACATGGTTAGAGAAGCAGTGTGACAGCTATGATGACATGCTTAATCGGCTGCCCAGTGGAAAAAGGACAGGGCTTCACGTAGCTCATTGTGTAAACCAAGCACTCCTTACAGCTTCTCCAGATTTTATTCACTACCAATCTCACTTACCCTCTGAATATAAAAAATAAAAAATATGAAGACACCCGATAGTGACAGTGTCCTGGGTTCCAGACCTTGGCCCCGTAGACCAGGTTCTTGAGCCTGGCAAGAGTTTGACCGCTCTGGGTCTCAGTTCCCAAATCTAAAGGCTAAAAAATATTCTAAATTAATCTTTTGTCTTCCAGTGCCAAAATTTCATGAATTTCTAGTGCTATTCCCTTCAACATCAACCAACTAAACAATGTTACAACGAATGACAAATTTATATTATAATTAGTACTATCTTTTCACCTAAAGCATTAATATTTTAAGATAGCAAGTATGTTTTCAATAATACCCTGATGTTCTAATTGAACCTTTTTAGACTGCAAAATTGAACCTTAACTTTGGCATGATTATAATTCAAAGTTGGCGAACTCCAGATTCCTAAAAAGTTATTATTTAAAAATGTTTCAAATGTTTAGTGACCTTAAAATTGATTTTAGTCTCTTGCTGCTGATCTTTGCATATATCTTTGCTCTGGGCAATTTTTATAGAAGATAGAAAAATTTAAAAGATAACAAATATGTATTTTGTCGTTACTTATGTTTCCAAATGACAGATGTCATATTTTTTTCAGATGTCATACTTTAGAATGGATATGACAGATTTGAGTGAAGATCAAGGGTAAATTGATGTGAAGTTATTGAATTTCACATATTTAAAATTGTAAGCAATTTTAAAGAAGACAGTATTAGTTACACCAGGATCTGTTCTGTATCCAAAGGTCGAATCCTTTACCCGTCTTTCTTATATTAAATGGAACTCTAAAATGCTGTGAGATGTGAGAAATAAATTGAAAGTCTGAAAGACTCCTTCCTAAGTTTTTTGGGCAATTGATTTTAGCACCAATTCTGGGCATAATTCAGATTGCTGGCCCCTTTTTGATTTTCATGTTTTGAATTTGATAATAACTACAGTGTGCTCCTATACCCATGCAAAGCAGAGAGAATCTGTTAATGACAAACACACAATATTCAATATTCTTCAGCAGAAAACAATTCCTTTTGTGACAATATCACTTTATCATTCAAGCATTTCCAGCTCCTGCACTATATCAAATCATTGTTTACAAACCTTCATCAATTGCTCACAACTTGTGAAATACTTTGTCAAACCACCTGTCATTTTTCAGTAACTCTATTTGTCCACATGCAGCCCACGCTTACTGTAGATGTGTATATCCAGTTATGGGGAGAGAAGAGAATTATAAGGGAAGCATTTGTTACTTCTCTTATATTAATTCATATGCCTACAAAATGCAGGCATCCTCGTGTATAACAAACCTCAAAGAATATTGTCCACTATATGCCTAAAAACTTCCAGGAAGATACATCTTGCTATTGCTCAAAAGAACACATTCTCTGTGGGGGTCAAGTGAATGATTAGAATGTTCTTCCCTATACTCAGCTGAAATCAGCCTTTCTATAATTTTCACCTGGCTGGTCCTGACCTCCTTCCATCTGAGAGCCTGTTAAGCATATGGCTGTAGGTACTTCTATAATTGTGTCTTTTCTAAAGTGTTATGGTTTGGATATAGGGTGTCCCTGGAAAGCTCATGTGTGAGACCTTGCAAGAATGTTCAGAGGTGAAATGATTAGATTTTGAGAGCTGTAACCTAATCAGTAGTTTAATAATCTAAATAGATTAATGGGTGGTAACTATAGGGATGTAGGGCATGGCTAGAGGAAATAGTTCACTGGGAATGTGCCCTTAACAGATTATCCCTGGCTCTTTGCATTTAAGCTCTGTCTTCTTCCTGGTTGTTCTGAGTTGCTTTCCTCTGCCCTTCTACCATCATGTTCTGACTCATCTCAGGCCTAGAGCAATGGAGTCACTTGACCATGGACTGAACCTCTGAACATAAGCCCAAAATTAACTTGGTCACAATGATAAAAAGCAAACACATAAGGCAAATGCCTTATTTTTTCAATATGTCCTTCCTTTGCCTGGGTTTCCATATACTTACCTTTTTGGTAACAGTCCCTTGCCTAGCCTTCAGATAATTTATTCTCCCCATCAAATCATGGTATCTGGAACATAAAATGCCTTTCAAATTGTAGTCCAGTAAGCTCAAGAAAAAAAAAAATGTACTTGCTGACAGTCAAATGGTCCCATACATCTTTAAATCACCCTGAAAAATGTGTTTTGCATTATGTGACTGTATGGCTCAAATTGGTGGTGAGCCAACATAATGTCTGCTTTTATTGTTTTTGTTTTAATGTTAACTGTTGTTTAACTGTGCCTTACCCAGCTGATTAGAAACCTGAGGGAAAGATTCATATTTATTTGTTCAGGTGCTCTTTTGATTTATGATGGAGTTACATCCTGATAAACCCTTTGAAAATTGAAAATATTGTAGTTGAAAATATATTTATATAATAAACTTAAGCTACCAAACAGCATAATTTAGCCGAGCCTACCTTAAACATGTTCAGAGTACTTTAGTCTATGGTTAAGCTAAATCATTTCAAACAAACCCTGCTCTATAATACAGTGTTGAATAGCTCATGTGATTTATAGAAGATGATAGAGTGAGAAAACACAGTATCCTGAAAACACTGACAACACAGTACACTGTAGTAATGGTTGTTTTCCTCGTGATCATGTGGGTGACTGGGAGCTGTAGCTCACTGCTGTTACCTGGCATCTCAAGGGAGTATCTTATTGCATATCATGTTAGCCTGGGAGAGGATCAAACTTTAAAATTCAAAGTACAGTTTCTTCCAATTGCGTATTGTGTTTGTGCCATCTTATAGGAAATAGGTCATCAATTGAGTCCTTTTTATTTACTTTGACTTTCTTTGACTGAAACTTTAGTTTTTCTGGGACTTATTGATTTCATCTGTTATTCAGCCTTCATAATTTTTTTCCAGCTATTCTAGTTGACACGTTTGATTAGAATGCCTTCCAAATATCTATTTAAGTCACTGATAAAAGTGTTACAGAGAGCAGTCCAGCTTATGGCATGACTATAGAACCTTCTCTTCAAGTTGGCCTCTATTTGAATCAAGATGCTTGGATGCAGATATTCAACCAGCTGAGGATTTGCCTCCTGTGTTTGCATTTAGCTCAGACCTCTTAGTCCCATCTAGGAGATGCCATGAGACTTCTAAGAGGTACATTGCTAAAAGCATTTCTCAGATCTAGGCTAACAAAGAGGATCAAAAATATGGTCAGTTTGAAACGTCCTGTTCTTATTGCTTCTAGTGTCATATTTCCTATCTTAGCCAAACACATCATGGATATCATAGTCCTTTGTAGAACTCTTCCTGTGACTGGTATTATTTTCACTAATCTGTTTTTTTCTAGAACACATCTTTCTAATTTTTTAAAATTGGAAAACTATAGGTTTAAATGTTCTAAGACCTTTTCATTAACCATAATTAAAGATTATGCCATCCTATAACAATAGCATTACCTAATAGTTGCATAATATTTTCCAGATTCCTTCTCACATTGATGCTTATTAATATCCATTGAAATTCTGTGGAAACATGTGCCAAGAAGACCTGGAATAAGGCATCAAAAATGAACAGGTTTGAATAAAAGGGAGGAGTCAGACAGAGGAATGGGTACAGAGTTCCACTGGGTAGTTCATATGGTAGGTAGTTTATTTCTAATTTTGGAGAGGGTTATGTTTTTATTAGTGCATTATAGTTATACATAATATTGGGGTTCATTTTGGCATAATTGTGCAAGCATGGAATATAATTTGCTCTACTTCAATCCCCAGTAATTTCCCCTTTCCCTCCATACCTCCCTCCCAGTTTCCCTTTCTCTACATACTGGTCTTCCTTCTATTTATTTATACATTTTTAAATTAATGCTTTATAGGTATACATAAAGGTGAAATTCACTGTTGTGTATTTGTGTATGTATGCAGCATAATTTGGTCAACTTCATTCCACCATTTTCCTCTTTTTCCATCTCTCCCCCCTCTCCCTCAATCCCCTTTCTCTGCTCCTTCTTTTTTCATGGGATTTCCCTGCTCTTTCCTTCCCTTATCTTTGTCTAGCTTTCATTTCTAATGTTTGAGGAAACTTCATACAATTTTCCCTAACGACTGTCTAATTTACATTTCCACCAACATTGTACTTGTGTTTCTCAGAACCTTCATTAACACTCATTTTTTTAACAGAGAGAGAGAGAGAGAGAGAGAGAGAGAGAGAGAGAGAGATATTTTAATATTTATTTTTTTTTCAGTTTTCGGCAGACATAACATCTTTGTTTGTATGTGGTGCTGAGGATTGAACCCAGGCCGCACACATGCCAGGCGAGCGCGCTACCGCTTGAGCCACATCCCCAGCCCCATTAACACTCATTACCTCTTGTCTTTGTCATAATAGTTACCCTAGTAGTTGTGAGATAATATCCCACTGTGTTTTAGACTTCCGTGTCTCTGATGATGAGTGATGTTGAATACCTATTCATGTATCTGTTGATCATTTGTAGGTTTTGTTTGGAAAAAGGCAAAAGTTCTATTTAGTTCCTTCTGTCTGTTTTTTTAAAACATGTTTATTTTACTTTATTTTTTAATTATGTTGCTACTCTAATTCGCATTTAAATAGTTCATTATTTGTATCATATATCTGTCTTAAAATAGCTGAAATTCTTATAAATGAGTTACCCTGGGAAAAATAATAACAACTGGGTCTTCACATAAGAATAGAATATTTTTCAATTTAAAAATAATGCAGATGTCTAAAGGGCAGTGTTATTTTATTCCTATTTCTTCTGCCCATTTTTAAATCAGGTTATTTGGTTTTGTTTGTTTGGTTTTTGCTATTGAGTTGCATGAGTTTCTTACACATTGTGAATATTAATCGTCAGACACATGGTTTTATATTATGAATTTTTTTTCAATTCCTTAGACTGACTTTCCACTTCATCAATTGTTTTCTGTGCACATCTGAACCAAATTTTGCATGGAAAGTCCATCCCCTTTTATGTCCCTTCATTGATTTCATAAATACTGTCTTAGTGGGTGCTTAGTAGTTACTGAATTCCTGTATTAGAGATTATTTAATAAGTTCCCTTTTGTTGATCATGTTCCTTTCTATTTTTTGTGGAAATGAATATCTTCATGCATATGACTTCTTAAAGATGGATTTTTGGTAATCAACTAAAGACATTCAGAAAATACAACTCCTGGGCCAAAAAGTAAGGCGTCTTTTTTTCACAGTCACTGGTACTGTTGTATGAATAGCCAAGTCAATTTAAAATAAATCTTACCTCAAAACAAACAAAATAAATAAATAAATCTTAGCTAAAGGCTGCAGGAGTGCAAACAGTTATTATGCCTGCAAGTATAGGAAATGGCGTGAGGTGAGACTGCAAAACAAGTAGGAAGCTGTGTACAAATGCAAAATATAGGAAGTTGCTTTGGTTTTTTCTCTTTTCATGTTTTTCTGACATGTAGTCCTGTGGCTGCTGGCTTATTGTCTCATCTTTTCTTCAGCTTTTATTTGATAATGTTTGGCATTTCCTCTTTAAAGTGATGTTTCTCTGTTGCTTAAATTTTCACAGTTTGGTATTGATCACACCCTCCTAGCTGCTGAGAAAACCTCAAATTAGAAAGAGCCAGCCTTTGCTGAGTAGGGGGGGTGGGAGAAATGCCAGATCAAATGATTCACTTCAGCCATATGTGAAAGATGAACAGGAGAGTAGACACTGGAACTAAGTTTATTATGAAATGCCCACACTGACAATCCATGAATGAAAGGATGCTTTTTGAGAGGAAATAAGTGCCAAGGTAGAGGATAAGAGATTTCGGTTCTACTATAGTTTTGGAATTAGTAGTTCTTGGAATAGCATGTGCCTTAAAGAAACAGACATTATTATTACTGTGTGTATACATGTGAATGCATGATCAATGTGATTCTGCAACTTGTATACTCAGAAAAATGAGATATTGTATCCAATATGATTCAAATGTATGATATGTCAAGGTCATTGTACTGTATGTGTAACTAATTAAAACAAATTAAAAAAATTTAAAAAAAGAAATAATCAGAATAAATCTGAATTCCCCTGGGTCCTAGTCCTGATTTCCTGTGTGTCTGCCATAACAAATTGCTATATTCTGGTGAGTTAGAACAACTTGGTTTTGTTTGTTTGTTTGTTTGTTTGTTTGTTTTTGTTGTTGTTGTTTTTACAGTTCTGATGTCAGAAGTCAGAAGTAAAATGTTATCAGGTTCATATTCCCACTGTGCTCTAGGAAAGACCACTTCCTTGCCTTTTTCCAGCTTCCGGTGTCTTCAGGGGTAGCTCGGCTTCTTTGGCTTGGAACTGCATCTCTCCAACCTGCCTTCATCCTCACTTTGCCTTCTCCTCTGTGTCTGTGTCTTCTCCTTTGTATTCCAAGAGCATTTATCATTGGATTTAGGGCTCACCCAGGTAATCCAGGATGCTCTCATCCCAAATTCTTTAAAAAATTACATCTATAAAAATCCTTTTCCAAATAAGTTATACATTCAAAGATTTCAGGGATTTGCAGATGGACATATCTTTTTTTTTTTTTTTTGAGACCATCTCAGGAATTTTTTGTTATGAGAGATAATTTATGACTCATTGTGAACCAGGGTGAAAATATTTTCAGAAAGAGGTTAAGCACATAGCCACAGAGGAGGAACTACTATCCAGTTACAGCACCCCCCAAGGTCATCTTGATAGCTTCTTAATGAGTTTAGAATACAACCTTTATGCTTTTCTGCAGTAAGCAAGCATATATTTCTTAAATATTATGCACTAGGCAATATTTGCATTGACATTTCTGGATGTAGCATCTGATAATTGCCAAACTCCCATATAGTTGATTTCAAGCTACCAACATGATGTCACTGAATACAAATTTGGGAGATGTGACTGATGGATCCAGCACACTGTGAACAGGAGAAAAATAGTAATACATTAGGATCATTCTTTACATTATGTGCATTTTTAATTAAAGTGGACTTTTAGGGGCCAGGCATAGCAGTGCACGTCTATCTCAGGACTTAGAAGGTTGAGGCAGGAGGAATCAAGGCCAACGAGGGCAACTTAGCAAGACTCTATCTCCAAACAAAATTAAAAGGGCTAGGGATGTAGCTCAGAGGTAGAGCATGCTCAGAGTTTGGGTTCAATCCTTAATACTGCAAAGTAAAATAAAACAAATTTTAAAAGTGACTTATAAGTATTCAATCTTCTTTTCCTTTTGAAAAGAATGACTTCAATGCCTGTGAAGACAAAGAATTCCAGGCTTAATTCAGGAACTTCTAACTTGCTAAAATAAATGGAAGAGCAACTTCCTGAAATTAAATTTCAATACATAAATAATACTATGATTTGGGATAAATGCCCTGAATATATTGAGAACAAAACATTAAACTGATTTTATTTTATTATTATTATTATTATTTTTTTGTTCAAAATATTACAAAGCTCTAGACATATCATATTTCATACATTTGATTCAAGCAGATTATGAACTCCCATTTTTACCCCGTATACATATTGCAGATTCACATTGGTTACACATCCACTTTTTTACATACTGCCATACTACTGTCTGTTGTATTCTGCTGCCCTTTCTATCCTCTACTATCCCCCCTCCCCTCCCCTCCCCTCCCGTCCCTAAACTGATTTTAAATATCACATATGTCATGTATTTTATTCCTTTGGTGATTTTTCCTTCATTATTTTTAAAAGCGTAGTCTTGGTTCTTCCTTGAAATTCAGAGTTATGTGTGAAAAGAAAACAAAGATAAATATGAAGGACATTTTACTCTGAACCACAATCTTAAGATGCTCTTGAGATCAGGAAGTTAGAGGTATACATACTTATTTTGATAAGGGTACTCATTTGAACGTCCCTGTTAAGAGTTTGGACTTCAAAATCACATTTGTAATTGAAATCTAGCTGAGTAATCCAGTAGAAGACAGAGAGGTTTTAGGTAAAGAAAAAAAAAATTATGCTATCTGTGCATATTTTAGAGTAGCAAAAAAGTGTGGCAAGTAAAATTAATTTCAGTAAGAAAATAATTTTCAAATTGGTTATTGCTACATTCTGTTTCAGGAAGTTCCTTTGTGAGAGAGTTGATTTTAATTTTTTCAAAAAAAAAACAAAACACTTTCCTGAGTTTGCTCATAGGGGTGCTTTTGAGATATAAAGTATGCTTGGACTTTTTAAAACTACACATTTACACTACAAATGATGCTGGAATTTATGCAGAGGAGAAAGGAGAGATGGGTCTTGGAGCAGTTGGGTGGTACCCTGTCCCCTTTCCCTCATTAGTCTGGGCAGATATTGGCAATGGCTGCTAGGTTTCCAGGCAACAGCATTCAGAAACATCCTTGGGTTTCCCACAAGCTTTTCTAGGTTATAAAACTGCAAATCCCACATCCCATGATCCCTTCAGGTTCCCAGTTGAATTGCAACCTGGAGTTTGGTTATCCTAGAGACTGGTGGGACTTCAGGAGGACAATCCAGTAAGAACAGGGTCCCCAGGGCTTTGCCCTCTTCTGGCTGGCTTATACTGAGCCCTTACCAGTTTATTAACATTTCTGACTTAATCTTCCTGCTAGTTTATAAGGCCTCTGGTAACTTCTGTCTTGGGAAAACAGATGCTCAGGTCCTGTTTCTCTCCGTGGGCATCTGTGCCTGGAATTGGTTGTTTGCCCTGTGACCTTAACTATCTGATGGGATCAAAAGAATTAATTTTCAGTTTTCTCAGCTTTGTTCCTATTGTAAGAGTGAAAGCAATGTTCCTTCCATCTGACTCCAGAAGTCATCCTAAGGGTTTGAATACCTGAAGCTAAAGTAAATAAACATGACTAGAAATTGTAGGTATATTTGCCTGGTTGATATCTACATAAGCATTCAACATATTTGAAGAGTACCTGGCATACAGTGGATGAGTGAACGCTCAGTAAATATTCATTCTTTTTCCATTTTATCCTCCTGCCCACAGTATAGATTGTAGTGTTAATTTTCTTTTATCTTTAATGTATTTTCATTGTCATTCTCTATTAATGAAATAATTTAAGGGAGATGAAGAAATAAATTGGGCTCGCATAAATAATTTTCTCCAGCACTGAAGACTTACATAACTGCTATGGGGTTTCTCAGCTGACTCTGCAGGAGAGATGAAGGAGACCTGTTTTCTTGAGGTTGGATAATACTGATCCGGTCTGTCTGTCAAGCAAATGGCAGTAACCCAAATAATGCCTCAGAAATAAAATTCCTAGGGTTTGCAGGAAACTCAGAATGTTGACAGTGACATTGTACTTTGGGCTATGATTTCTCTAGCTCTCCAAACTCAGCTTAGTAAATTTGTCCTGGTCTTAAAATCAAATCTCTAAGGAAAACTCTCTAGGCTGCAGGAAGTAGCATGGATGGTTTATTGAGGAGTAGATATTTTTACATAATTTATGCAAGATGTTATAAATCCACATTTCAACAATATCATTCTAATTGATGCAAAACATTCATCAAAATCTAGACACAGGGTAGAGTACAGGGTAGATACTAGTTTTCCACAAATGATACAAACTTCTGGTATAGTTCTTATTTTCCTCACTTAATCAGCATTCTAAAACTATATTTACTTTATCTTAAAATTGATACAATGCTCCTATATAGAGAATTATAAAATGCTCGTATTGCATTTTATTTAAAACAATATGAGATGGGAAGAGATTCTACTTTCCTTATGATTTGGGAAGAACCACACATACTCTTGGCACACATGAATACTTATAAATCATAAAAAGAAAAATTTAGGTTTCATGTAAAATATCACATCATTCTCATGGCCTAGTAGACTACCTCCCTTGCAATAAAATTCTACTTTAATTATTTTTCTAAACTGAAATACACACAAGCATTTTTATTATCTGGTAATTTTAAAGGTCTCTTGTTTTCAAGACTATGTATTTATATTTTAGATTTATTCATTATTGATCTGCCCAAGAAGTTTGCTTAATTTACATTTAAAATTGCTATATATTCCTATGTGCTGTGCTGTTAGCAACCCAATACAAATTGGGAGTAACACATATGAAGAAACAAAAAAACAGAAATTAAAGAAATGACTGATTTAGACTTCTACTTCAAGAACAAACAAACCTCCAAGGCAGCCCACTGACTGTTCTATTTATCTTACAACAATATGCTTTCTCTCTGCCTTTGTGTTTTCACACTTAATTCTCCCAAGCTCCTCCCCTTCCACCTGCTGCATATCTATATGTAGATCCGTCTTTTGTCACCACCATTCAAACCTGCATTCTAAAATAGCATGCCTGAAAGGATTACTGTGCAGAAAATGCACATCCCATGGGGAAAATATATACCAACTTCAGTTATCTACACATAATCTCACCAGAATGCTACTTGGGAGAAAGTTATCTAGACTAGAGAGAAATGGTTCTCTTTTTCTCACTGAAACTTATTTGCCCTGAGATCTTTGTCAAGGCATTTAATCTCTCAAGGCTTTAGCTTCTGTGATTATAAAATGGTATATTTCTTTCCATCTCTTACATCCCAAGATAAATTTCTGGAAGCTAAGTGATTAAAAACAAAACAAACAAACAAAAAAAGGCCTTAAGGATTATATGAGATCATGCAAGTGAAAGTTTTCTAACCTATTTACTTCTCTAGATAAATGCAAGGTAGCCCTATTATATGGTTAAAAGTCCTAATCAAAGTAAAAAGCAGCTTTCTGATCTCGGTGATAATGAAAAAAAAATCAGACATCATTTTTCTATATTTCACTTAAATCCATTGTTTTTTTTTACATCCTTAACAACAATATCAACAAAGTAGTAGTTTTTAAATGTAAAAGACTACATTATTAGCAGCAAGTCTATCACCACAATGAGAAGGATCTTGGGACTTTGGTTCCATGTTGGTAACTCAGAGGAAGCCATCCTTATATGCAGAAAGTATTGACATCATTATTATTATTTTACTCTTTTCTTGATATAATCTGAAATATCCCATTAAAACATAGTTTCAGTCTAAGGACAGTCCTCTCCAAATAGTTAAATATACTGTAGCAAAGGAAAGTATTGGTGGTCCTTTCTGTAAACTTAGTGTACTGCAGGTGAATTGGACAGCATTACCTTTGGGAGCGAATGCTGTATTGCAGCACAGACAATATATGGAAGCTTTGCAGATTTATTGAGAGGCAGCAGAGCACCAGGAATTTCATCTGGTTTGAGTAAGTAGCACATTGCAAAAAATGAAACTGGGCAGATAATATGGGAAGGCTCTGATGAACCTCAGAACTGGACCAAGAATATGGATATTACATGTATTTTATAAACACTGATAGGAATGTTACTCTAGCATAAGATCCTTTCATGAAAATTATAAATACCAAAATTGATTTTTTATCTCAATTTTCTGTTGCATGTACTTCCTTCTAATTAAAGATTCAATCAATTAAATTTTTTTTCTACTATTGCGGTCTTCTTTTTAAACCATATGAAAAAGTTAACCATTGCAACTCTGGGTCATGTTTTAACAGATTACTCAGCCTATTTTTTAAAAGCACAAATAACCTGTCTAGATTTCTTTGGGAATCCTTGAGGGTCACATTTACACACACAAACTCAAACACATATGCACAGACACAATATACAGTCCTTTCTGGAAGTCAGGAAATGCATACTGAGCCTTTTTGTCAGGAATATTTTCTGAGTGCTTCTATTCAGGAATGCTTCAGATGATAACGTAATAACTGACTTTCTAAGCCAAGGTCAGTGTGGTTTTGTAGGCTCAGTTTTGGTCATGATGGTTCAGACAAAAGAAGCTGAAAAGAGGACAAATTATTATATCAACACACCTTGAATGTTACCTCCCAGCAGGCTACAGCAAGCAGGTGACCACCATAAGGTGAAGAAGGACATTGTTGGGAGTAATTTGGATTCATGTGTAGAAAGTGGTGAGCATTCAAATGATCCTCCAATTTGCATATTTACAACACTGAGAAGTCTGTATTATCATTAGTTGGCATGTCCTATCTTATAGCCACGTTTCACGGACACAAACTCATTCTTTAGATTTCCATCTTGAAATAAAATTTCCTTGGCTCATGCTTGGTGTAAACATGTTATGGGTGATTATTTCAGTTTGCTTTTTAGCTGTTTCTGTTATGAGGAATACTCATATTTCTGTGCTTTATTGTTTGCCATGTTCTTCCTAATATATTGTCTCATATTTTCCTTGTAAAAGGCTTGTAAAAATGCTGGGAGGCAGCTGAACCATCCTGTGTGGCAGCTATTATCATCATCTTCATTTAAAAGTTACACCATTATTAAATTTATGAACTATTAACACAATATCTGTTGGATGCCTGTTATGTGCTAGATATTGTGGGAGTCAATAGGAATAGAGGAGTGTTAATAAAATCCACAAACAAAAGGCTCCACATTTGGCTTCACAGAACGTGCAGTCCAGATGGGGGCAGGTATTCGTCAAACACGCCATAACTTAGGGAAAATTGAAACCACTCAATCGTGACTTGAAGGCTAACGTGGTCTGAAAAGAAACTTCCAGGCAAAGAAATCATACATGCAAAGTTCCGATGAAGGCGAGAATATAGGCCATTGAAGGACCTGAGACTGAAGGGCAGGAACAAGATGTGAGATGCAAATGTAGGGCTGAGCCATTGAATGTTTGTTATCCTGGGAAAAAGGCAGAGTTTGGGATTTTTAAGCAGAAGAAAAATGTGGTCAGATTTGTCTTTGTGCCTAGAAGACATCTCTGGCTCCAGGAGCCAGTGGGTGCTGAGGACAGAGTGGGCAACAGAACCTGACAAGGGGCAACTAGCGTAGTGCAGATGGATGAGTGATCCAGATAGACACATGGCCTGGGTGAACAGCTGACCCCAAATCTTGTTTTCTTTCCAGTATATCACATGACTTCCCTATATAGTGACAGAGACATTTCACTGTCACTTTTATAGATGGGGAATTTATAAATTTGTCAGAATCCCATTATTTCTTTTTAAAAATTTTTAATTAACAAATAATAATTGTACATATTTATGGGATATTATTTATATATATATATATATATATATATATATATATATATATATACTCATTCTGTGGAATGATCGAATCAGGCTAATTAATATCCCCATCAGCTGAAATACTTAACATTTTTGTGGTAAGAATTTTAAAGATTTATTCTTTGAGCTCTTTTGAAATATACATTATCATTTCTATTATCACCATCATCATCATTTGCAGTACTGGAGATTAAACCCAGGGGTACCCTACTACCAAACTATATCTCTAGATCTTTTTATTTTTATTTTAAGAATCCCATTATTTCTTAATGAGAAAGTTAGGAATAATATGAATGTTTTAATTCTCACCCCACTGAATTTATGTCACACCCATACCTGCTAATACATAGGATCAAGAAGTCTGATTTTTGCTATTTAAGCAGGATTTTCTTTATTGAATTGGCTTGTATTCTAATTGTAAACCTCTGCAGATTCTTTATGCTAGAAAAAACAAAAGAACCTGAAAGTCATCTATGAATGTTTTTTATGCACACATACAAAAATAAACTAAGAACACAGAGCCTTCTTGGTAAAGCTTTTGAGATATAAATGATTAATAAAATCAAGACATTAAGCTTGAATTAAAACTAGTACTCTATCAGTTTTTATGTACATTTATACAGTAAAATCTAAGACTGCTGGCATGTCTGAATGAAGCTTTGATAACTGATATCATTTCATTTCATAAATGAGCCTCTTACTTGTTTTCTATTTCGTTTTTCAGTATTTTACCTTTAACTTAGTATTCACACCATCCCACATTCTGACCTTGAATCAGTCTCTCTGTCTCTCTCTAGGTGTCTGTCTGCAAGAATGCTTTAACTCCAACTGAATGATTGCCTGAGTGGTTATGGACATTTCCACATCTGCTTGCACAAATGTCCAGTCTGATTCCTGCTCATCCAGCCTCAGGATAACACAGTTGGGTCCTCCTCACTCAGGAAACCCTCTTGAGCATGCCTGTTTTCTAACTGACTTTGCTTCTCCTCTACTTGTAAAACACTTTCTATTTACACCAGTTCTTTGAAGGCCATCACAATTGTTTATAATCAGACAGGACTGAACTTCCTCGAGCAGAGTGACTGTTTCTTGTGTGATGGTGTCACTGCCTCTAGCATC
Source organism: Marmota marmota marmota (assembly GCF_001458135.2). Taxonomy (NCBI): domain Eukaryota; kingdom Metazoa; phylum Chordata; class Mammalia; order Rodentia; family Sciuridae; genus Marmota; species Marmota marmota. The sequence goes on along the minus strand of NW_025999960.1, from coordinate 2,408,048 downwards.
CCAACATGGACAGCATTCGAGTAAAATTCACACAGAGCCTGCACATTAATAAGACATTTACAAGTAAATATAAATGTAGAAACATTGTATCTTTTCCATTTTCCAACTAAAGCATCTCTTGAAGGTATTGAAGCCACAAGAACACACAATTATATTATGATCAAAATCCAAATTAAAAATTGTATATAAAATTAAATACTGAGATGCTTTTAAAATAATATTTATATTATTAACAATATTTAAAAGCAAGTACAATGATATAGTGAACTGAATTTCAACCAGAACCCAAGCACAAAACATGACAACTATGAAGCAGAAATTTTCTGAATATTAATTCCCTGAAATATATTTTTAATAGCATATTTTAATTAATATTACTTCTAAGTGAAAAATAATGACTGTATACATTTATGGGTATATTGTGATATTTTGATGTATGTACTCAGTGTGGAATGATCAAGCTAACATAAGCATCACTTCACTTATCATTTTGTGATGAAACATTTGACATTTACTTTCTTTGTTATTTTAAGGTATATAATACATTATTGTTGATTATAATGACCCTGCTGTGCAATAAATCTCAAAACTTATATGCCCTAAGTGAAGTTTTATACCCTTTGGCTAACAATTCCAAGGCCCTCCCTTCCTGCCTCCAGCCTCTGGTAGCCATCATCCTGCTCTCTGCTTCTTTGAGTTCGACTTTCTTAAATGAGTAACATCATGTGATATGTGTCTTTAGCACAATGTCCTTTAAGTTCATCCATATCACCGCAAGTGAAAGGATCCCTTTTGTTTTTAAGGTTAAATAGTATCCCATTGTGTACATATATACCACATTTGAAAAATGTTTTTATCTGCTTGTTTGTATTTGTTGAGTTTTGTGGGGAGGGGCACAGTATTTGGGACCAAACCCAGGGTTGTTCTACCACTGAGCTATTCCCCAGCCTTTTTTATTTTTTATTTTGAGATAGGATCTTACAACGTTGCCCACACTGGCCTTGAACTTGCAAACCCTTGCCTCAGTCAGCTGGGTAGTTGGGATTACTGGTATGTGCCATTGCACCTAGCAACACCTGTGTTTAGAAATATGTGTATATATACATGCATATGTATATAGGTAGTATAACCAACAATATAATTTTCTTTACAAACATATACACATGCATGTATGTATACACATATTACTAAACACATTAATACATTGAAAACAAAGGTATTAATGATCATAAGGAAGACAGATACATAAAGGGCTAGCATATTATTCTTTAGGCAAAAAAAATTAGAAGATATAATGCACATTCCAAACATTTGAGTTTCTTTCCTATTGCAAAAGAAACATCCTGTATTGCTCTAGACAACAAATTTTTATCTTAAAAATAAAGGTAGTCTAGTAATTAAAACTCTTCACCAATGAAATAGGCTTCCTTAAGGACTAAAGAGCATCTGGACATGGAGATATTTAAGCCCAGAATGGAAAACCGTGTCGGTAATTTTGTAAAAGGCATGACTGCATTGAGTGTTGGGCTGGGTTAGACAGCTACTCTGAGAGTCTATGGAAATAAGAAATTTTTTATTACAAACCCCATTTACACTGAAAACAGCTGAAAACCACAATTTTCTTACAGGTCAAAGCCAGTGGGAAATGATGCACTATAATAGAAATCGCCAGGATCCCCTGCAGACATCTTCAGCCTCTTTTCATCCACAAGGTTAGCTCTGCAGGGAAATTACACAGTGCAGTTTCCTCCACTTTGGAATCAGCAACTTATGCTGTATGGGAGACTTTAAAAAATAAGAGGAAATCGGTCTTTGGTGGGCTAGTCTTGGCTGGTTCCTGATGATAATTATTGCCTATAACATTTAAACTCTTAAATAGGAAGAGTTGTTGATTATAATGACCCTGCTGTTGCTTTCCACCAACCTGGTGGGATCTAGTTTTGTGACATGAAGATACAAATGTTTTTAAATGTTTACTCATTTAGAGCCATAGAACAGTCTTGGAAATAAATTAAAACCAACAAAGACCTGGACACCAACACAAAATGACCAGGGAAGTAAATAACTTTTGTGTGTGGACTGTGTTTTCTTGTTTTTCTCCTTATATCTTTCTTCTCTCCCATAATTGAACACCTGTATTCAATTTTCTGTTTGAGTTATATAAAGATGAAAAAGAATTCATAACAAGTGAAATTGGTGCAGTTTATGCTTTACTGTGTTTACTACATGCAGAATAGCAAGAACCTCTTGTCTTGGTTTGTTTCATTTCTTATATTTCTGGGTAAATTGGATACTAGGATTTCACTGATCATAAAGAGAAACTTATATACTTATGGAAAGTATCATTTAACATCAACTTAGATCTTTTTTGATGAATTAAGGTCCTTTTAGGACAATAGCTCTCAACTGAGATTTTGCAATGTTTTTAAAAACCACTTTATTGAAGTATAATTGGCATTAAAAAGCTGTACATTTTTAATGTATATAACCGGCCTAGTTTGGAGATAAGGATACACTTATGAAATTGTCACCATCGCTCTCCTATAAACCTACTCATCATATCCAAAAATTCTCCCACTCTCTTATTATTATTAATTTTGTGATAAGGACACTTAACCTCAGACCTACCTTCATAGCAAATTTTTGAGCATATAATACATACTTGCTAAGTGTAGGCACTAATCTCTACAATAGATCTCTAGGATTTATTCTTCTTGTACAACCATAACAACTTTGTTCCCTGTAATACCCCTCACCAACTTTCTCCCTTCCCAACCCCTTACAATCACCATTCCACTCTCTGCTTCTATGAATGTTTAATTTTTTAGATTCATCATGTAAATGGTATCCTGTGGTGTTTGCTTTTCTGTCTGGCTTATTTCATTTAGCACAGGTCCATCCATATTGTTGCAAATGGCAGAATTTCCTCCTTTTTAGGGGCAAATGATATTCCATTCATTGCATGTATATTTCACAGATATTCTTTTTATCAATTCATTTGTCAAAGAACATTTGGATTACGTCGATGTTGGCTATTGTGAACAGTGTGGCAATAGACACTGGAATGCAGTTAACACTTCAAGATCTTGATGTCGTCTCCTTTGCATACACCTAGAAGTGGGATTACTGGATCACATGGTAGTTCTTTTGTTACTTTTTTGAAGCATCCTCATACGGTTTTCCACAGTGGTTAACCCACTTTACATTCCCACCCACATCCTCATCAACCATTATTTATCTTTTGGGTCTTTTTTTTTTATAGTAGTCATTTTAACAGGTGTGAAGTGATATTTCTTTGAGGTTTTGATTTTCATTTCCCTGATTAGTGATGTTAAGTCCCTTTTCACATAATTGATTATATGTATCCTTTATAGAAATAACTATCTAGTTCCTTTATCCATTTTTAAATCTGGCTGTTAGGGGACTTTGGCTATTGAGTTGTATGCATTCTTTGTATATTTTGAATAGTAACCTCTTATTGGATATATGGTTTTCATTTTTTTACATTCTATAGGTTTCCTTTTAATTTTGTTGGTTGTCTCCTTTTACTGTGCAGAAGCTTTTTTAGTTTGCTGTAATCCATTTGTTTTATTTTTGATTTTGTTGCCTCAAGTGTCTTGTCATAGTCAAGAAATCACTTGCCAAGACAAATGCCAAGAAACTTTCCCCCTTTTTTCTTCTAGGAGTCTTATAGTTTCAGATGTTACACTGAAGTTTAATACTTTTTGACTTGATTCTTGTGCCTGGCACAAGATAATCATTCAGTTTCATTCTTTTACATGTAGATTTTAGTTTTTTCAAGATTATTTATACAAGAGTCTCTCCTTTCCTCATTGTACATTCTTGGGCACCGTTATCAAAGCTCAATGGTCTATACATGCATGAGTTTATTTATGAGCTGTCAATTCTGTTCCATTGGTCTATATGTCTGTTTTATGTCAGTATCATACTGTTTGAATACTGTAGCTTCATAATATATTTTGAAATCAGGGGGTATAATGCCTCTAGTTTTATTCCTCTTGCTCAGAGTTGCTTTCACAATTTGGAGGGTATGTATGTGTGGTTCTTTATGAATTTTAGTATTTTTTTCTATTTCTGTATAAATTTGAATTTTTATAGGTACTGCATTAACTCTATAGATCACTTTGAGTAGTATGGACATTTTAGTAATATTAATTTTTCCAATCTATGAACATGGAATATCTTTCATCTGTTTTATGTAGTTTTCAATGTACAAGTCTTTTACTTCCTTGGCTAAATTTGTTTTTAAGTAAGCCCCAAATATCAATAGTGGCCAGGGTTGTGAAACTCTGTGTTAGAGCTTTTTGTGATTGTTTTCTTCACAACCTTACTTAAGTCAAGACTGAAGTGTTACCTCAAATATTAGGTTTCTGTTGCTTTGGTATAGAATCCTTGTTCTTACTGGTAAATAAACTCATTTTGTTCTATCCTAAAAACTACTCTTGATGAATTGTCTTGTTCATATGTGAAAATAGGGGGATGGTATTAGTTATATTTAATAAAGGCAAAATTCTGTATAATTCATCTGTTTATTAAACCAATACTTATGAAAGGTATTCTGTATGTCAGGTACTCTTCATTAAAATACAGCAATGAGCAAAATACTGCCTTCATGGAGCCTTTATTTAGAAGGGAAGGGTCCATCACTTAATACATATGTATGTATGTACAGGTAGGCATACATAGAGAAGCACATATGAATGTTACAGGGAAACGTAGGAAATGTAGGAACAAGGTGCTAGAGGTAGACATTGTCATTATAAATTAGCATGGTCAGGAAGGACCCTGTGAAAAGCACATTTGAGTGAAGACCATGAGGGAGCAAGCCACGTAGCAATCTAGGAGAAAAGTGTCCCAGCCAGAGTAGGCAGAAAGTGCAAAGGCCCTGTTACAGCCAACTGCCATAAACTAAAGCAGAGTAGTTTCCTCTTACTTAGTATTGTGTTAATCCTCCTCATCAGAGTTAGTATTAATAATAAACACAATTTGGGGACTGAGGATGTTACTCAGTGGAAGAGCACTTGCCTAGCATGCACATGACCTTGAATTTGATCCCCAGCACTGCAGATAATAATCATCATCATTATCAGAATTATCATCATCATTATTATCATCACAAGGTTTTAAAACATTTACTACTTGTGTTTGTGTATGTGGAGAGCCTGAACATTTCACTCATCCAGAAGAAGCAGTTCTTTGTTCATTCTTCATTGCAATTCTCCTTTTCCACTTTCCTGATGAACATTGCTATAAGGAACAGAAAGTTTACACAGTTCCTGAGTAGCAGCAACAGACACAGCAACCATAGAAGAACATTCAGTGCTCACTGAGGGGTCAGGCTTTGTTCTGGTTTTTACCTGGGTGTGCCTTTGGAACACAGCAGGCAGAAAATTAATGTGAGTGATTACTTGTACCTAGCAGTCATCCCTTGATATCTGCAGGGCATTGGCTTGAGCACCACTCGCAGATGATGAAATCCATGAATGCTCAAGTTCTTTATATAAAATGGCATAGTAATTGCATATAATCTCTGTACATCCCTCCTCGACACTTTCAATAGTCCCTATATTACTTACAGTACCTAATACAATGTAGACACTAAGTAAATAGTTGTGATACTGTATATTTTATGAAATAATGGCAATAAAAGTATCTGTACATGTTCAGTAACAGATGTAATTTTTTCCCAAATATTTTCATTTGCTGTTGGCTGAATCATAGATGCAGACCCTGTGGATATGAGGGGAAGATTGTTCTTGCTTTCCAAGAAATCACTGTTTTAGTCTATTAGTGAAAGCTAGGGGATAATCATTCCTCAACTATACATGAGCTTTAAACAGAGTAATGGAGGGGAAAAGTGAAAGACTTTGCTCTGAGACTTACAGGAAATTGATTCAAAAGTAAGGTGAACAAGATAAAGAAGACAATGGATTTCTAGCTGGAAAGGATCTGGAGGAAGTTAGTGGTTGGGGCTAAATGGCAATGACCTCGAGTGAGGCAGATTTAAGGATGACTAGTTAGGAGGTACTAAATAGAACATAGTCTGGTCATCAGGTCAAGAGAGGAACAGGCAGAACTCTGTACCTTCCCTCCTGCATTAAGGTGTCCAGTAGGTAGCTGCTGCCACACATCACAGGGGGTGGATACATTTGAGACTGCACCTATTCTTTTCATTTTAAAACATTCATATTATTTAAGTTAAAAATTAGAGTAACTCCAATTAGAAGGTATGGGAAACAAACTCTTTTTATCATTTCTCTTGCAGTTTCAGAAAGCTATTTTCTTCCTCCCTCTCTCCCTTCCTTACTTTCTTCCTTTCCTCTTTCCCTTGTTCCCATAGAATAGACTCCAGCCAAGACTCTAGTTGATGGGAACACTATGAAACAATGATAGCCCAGCTGTTACTTCCACAAGGTTCAACTGATGTCCTCAGACCTTTCATTAGCAAAATTGAAAAATCTGCTCTTCTGCTGCTTAACCCTGTGGTATGATTCTTTTCCTTCACATTCTCCAGTTGGACAGGCACTTAGAACTAACAATGAGTTCTTCAAGAGCATAAAACGACAGGGAAAATGTTACACACACAGGCAGCATTTGCTTAGTTTCCTTATGAGAGCAGTCTGATGGATCAAAATATAACTGTTCTCTTTTCTCCCACAAAGGGGCTGGGTGTCTGCAAGGGATTATTATGAGAAAAATCTTACCACTTGTTTCAGCTAGCAAATAAAGGAAAATCTACGCAATCTAGAATGACTACAAAAAAAAAAAATTGTTGAAAGTGCAAAACAAAAAAGGCTCAGACATAGCAGTGCTTGTACCCAACCCCATGAGGGTATGATGCGGGTGGTGCCTCCAAGAGAAAGAGAGGGGTGGGAGACCTAGTCTCATATAAGACGGAAGAGCCCAGGGATCATTTCTCCTCACTCTGAATTTGGGGTGGCATATTTTTGAACACATGTATGTCACTTGGCTCAGGGTGTTATATTTTGGACACCTGGTGCAGAGAGCTTTACATTTTCACATAAGAATATGCAAAAGGCAAGAAAAGACAAGGAGGGAGAAGAGGGACAAAACCAAACGGGTTTCCCAATTTCTGCCTGATTACGCTCCTAGTCTGCCTTGGTATTTTGCTTTGTACTTGTGAATGGCAGAGGTATTGCCTTTCCTAATCAGCTATGTGCAAAAACACAGAGGGCTATGGAAGCAGAGCCTTTGTTCTTTCCGCAGTGAGATATTTCAAAAATGGCAAATCCTCCAGGAGTAAGTCAGTTGAGGAATGTTATCAAAGGAGGTTCACGTGATCCTCCAGAGCTAAAGGTAAAGTGACCACAGTCTGTGTAACACCATAGATGCAGGTATTTCTGCAGCTTCTGTACCGGCCCTCCTGTAATCATGTGAGGAATCTGAGACCTTTTCTAAAGTTGAGACGATAGAAACTGACTTAGAAACTTGTTTTACTTCTGTTCATTTTTAGTCCATTTTTCCACATTCAACAGTAAAATATGCCAGTGAGACATTCATTTCTACAAAGTATTGTCTACTTTGGAAGGAAAAGGGAGAATTTTTATTTCACCAGTTAAATAAGAGTTGTATTTGAAAACCTGAGTTAACTAGCAGTATATTTCCAAAATGAAGATAAAAGTAACTTTTAGACTTTTCTGATTAGTGCTTTGGCCACTCCCCAATTAGCTGGCCTTTTAATTTGTCTGTAATTGGCCCTTAAAACTCTCCATCATTAAGAACATTTCTGAAGGCAGAAAAAAGTAAGTAAACACAGCATAAATACACCTGAAAAAGTGAGAATCTCCTACTTCTACCCAGAAAATGAGATATCCTAAACCAGCCACACATGAAGGAGATGCCATCTCACTCACTCAATCCTGGTATTTGCTGCTTCTCACCAGTGGTGTCCTTTGTCTGTCTGCTGCTGTGCTATAGACCTTGGTGAGGTGGGACATTATACCTTTAAGTAAAATCTGAAGTATTGGGCCAGATGTTCTTATTTATAAATCAGGAATATGTCTTTCAAATTAAACGATTGGCTACTACATCAGGAGTGACCAGGATAGGAAATGAGCCTGCCAGAGACTTTATCCAATAGAAAAGGAAAACAATTCTTCCAGGAAGTAAATATTAATCAGAAGATAAAACTTAAGTTAAATGTTGAATACATCCCAGGAGTTGTACTTGTTTAATGTGCCCTTCATAATAATATCTATGGCAAAACTGCAAGTGGTATTTCAAGTTAGTCTATTATTCAACAAATATGTACTGATCTTTGCTTAGTACTACTTTAGAAACTGAAGGTTCCATTCTGAACAGATATTGTGCCTACCCTAAAGCATTTTATCTGTTCAGAGTTGACACCTAGGTGGGCTGCCACCTAAGCAAATTTGAGAATCACTATACTCAGATAAAAAGGGGATTGTTCACAAATCCCACCTGTCTAGACTTGGGATCATGGGTGAGAACAGAAGTGGTGATTCTAGTTGGAGAGTTCGGAGAGAGCTGGCTATCTAAATACTAATGACCTTTCATCTCCCGAAGAGACAGCAATAACTGCAGTTTTCTCCTAGTCAGGGAGGTCTCCTTGAAACTAGTATTTCCACACTTGGCTACTTATTCCTGTGAAAGCCATTGAGGGGAAGCAGATGTCATTTGCCATTTTCATAATCAAAAAATCTGAATCCAAAGGGAATGGATCAAAGCTTCAAGCCTCATTAGAAATTATCCTATGGCAGCAATATCAAGAATCAAGCAGTGGCCCCAGGTGCATTATTGTTCTGTGTCCTTAAACCCCATTCAGATTGAAACAGATGGAAGTATTTTCTCCTCTTCATAGTTTTGAGGGGCAATTTGTTAGGCATGCTGAGCCTAAAGAAATCAGAATAGAACCATTCACTCTCATCTGTGGTGCACTATTACAGAGATTGATCTATCTGACCATTTAAGAAGGGCATCTGGGATTTTTTTGACCACCATCTTAAAGCAAGAACTTTATTAGATAGGATCTCACATCTGCTTGATTCCTGACATTCTTTGTGTAAGCTAAGCATAGTTATAGGAAGAGTGGGGATGGGAATGGAGGAAACAGTTTTCATGATCTGCTAAGATCAAAATAGCATACCTATATATAACTGAAATCATATTATGGGCTCTTACAGCAATTGACCTAGGAGGATCTGCTCCCTAGAACCTGTAACAGTGGTCTTCTTCACCATTTAAATATAGCCCTTGCTGCCTATTTTAGAAAGGACATGTTTTTCTTTTCTTCTTCTCCCTCTCCCTAACCTGGGGTGGGGAAGAACAAGATTACCTTGAGTTATCTGTTCTTGAGTACACACCCACCACAGGAAGGAGATATCATTGGAAGATATAGGAAGTGACCATCTCCTAGATTAATAAGTGAATTTAACACACCATCAGAGTGTATCTGGGAACCTCCTGCCAGTGCACACCTGGAGTGTAACCCATAATAACTTTATTTTATTTATTTATTTTTAGGTGCTGCTAAGGATTGAACCCAGTGTCTCACACATGCTGGGCAAGTGCTCTACATTGAGCTATAATCCCAGCTCTGAAGAGTTCCTTTAAAAGCCCTCTGTTCTCCCTGATAGGGAGAATCACAGCCTCTGGGACAGGAGACCCCTGTGCTTTTCCTTTGCTAGCAAAGCATAAACCTTCTTTCTCCTTTTCCTCAAAACTGTATCCTCCTTATTAAATTGATACCAGGGACAAGGAATGAGCTTTCAGTAATAAACCTACATTTAGGAAAACCTCCTTCTTTGCTCACCTTCCCATTTCCTGGTGTATAATTCTGTAGTAAACAAGAGTCCAAATGCCTTCTGGTATTCTTCTGCCTTTGTCCTTGCTATTTATTTTCTTGTAGAATATGACCTACTTTAAGGGTTTCTATTCAGTGTTAATGAGCTGTGACATTGATTAAAATGTCTTATAAAATTCTGAAAGGGTCAACATATTCTTCAGTAACTTATGGATAGATATGTAGTAATCTGGGAGAAATATGGAGGTGTGGATACTAGAAACATAATGACTTAGATTATTTTCTTTTGAAACAGGGAAGTTGTGACAAAGATCATTTGCAACAGAAGGTGAATGGGAAAATGATGAATTACACATTCTATGCATACCTAGTGTGATTTTCATATCAATAAGTGAGATAGGAGTGTTACCTTTGATTCTATTTATTGAGATCTACAGAATGCTTTGCTTGTGCTGCTTGAAATTGTGTCACCCTTCTAAATGAGGGTCACCAAACCTCTCCTACACCTTATAACATAAATGAAGTCATGCAGACCCTGAGCTGTGAATAAAATGACAGATATTACCCAAATGGCATCATTAAAGAGGAAAAGTCTGCACTGGGAATGAGGAGGAAATAGATAATATAGGTATCTAGGGATTCTCCTCTCCCCACAATTCTAGACAGGCTGGAAGTGAAGAGTAATATGATAACTAAATCTTCCTGAAATGGTATAGCCTGTATTTTCAGATTATTCAGCCTAAAAATAGGTATGATGTGAACCCAATAACTTAAGATTTATATGTGTTAGGCATTCAATCTTAGATATTATCCTCCCACCCTCTTCTGTTTATTGAATCACCATATTCTTAATATGCAAAACTTTCTGCAAGTGAGAGACCATAACTGACTTTATGGGTTACATTACTTGGCCACAGTAGTTTAGAACTATGAGTGATTCTTTTAAAACATATTCACACATTATCTTGAGTTAATCCTTGTTACATTCATTTACAGTAATAAATGTGTTTGTTGTTTTCTCAGTGGGCCACTTCCACCACAAGGGATTGACTTTGTTAACTGCAAGATTTTATAAATGCAGAGCAAAGAAAGACCCTTCATAGGTCAGTTTGATGTGCATAAAAGACTTAAAATATTGCAGAACTAGTCCTGCAAGAGTGTGTCTATATAAGAGTGTGTCTGGACATGCCTCTCTGTCCTTAGGTTCTATTTTCAACACCTTATGTTTATAGTCAACTTGAAATTTAATGATCAGAGATGCAGGTTTGAAATAGACTATGGAGCAGAAACACAAACCCAGGATTGTTCCTGTAACATCATACACAGGTTTTGGATCCCCGGGTCTTTTGTTGAGCTGTCACTTCATGTTAGTTATTTAGTGACACTGATAATACTATTCTGCCATGCAAAGAACCACTAAATAAGAATAATGGGTCATGCTTTAACTAGACTCCAAATATTCTTGCACACCTCAATAACTGAATAGATGAGAAAATGCTATAAAGTGCAGTTCTTTATAATGGGTTTATTTTCCCACTATATGCTTTCATAATTGTAAATGTAATCCCAGGGAGAAGTGTTTAACTTGATATTAGCACAGCATTATACTTTTACATGTTGAATTTTAAAATATTTCTTATTAACAAAAAATGTCAAGTCATAAGGGAAGATTTTGGAGTGTTTATACCTTTGTTGAACTCTGTCTTTTGTAATGTATAACAAAGAACAAAGTCACTAGACACAAAGATTCATTATTAAAGAGTAATACAAAGATTAATTATTAAAGAATAATGTACAAAAGTGATTAGATAAGAATATGCAAGGGTTCTTGGCGAGCTCCAGATTCTGTTCCTCTCCCACACACACAAGATGGGCCAGGAAGGGGCCATTAAGCTCTTTACATTCAACCTGGCCTTCAGATTCTCTTACCATCCCAGGGCAGAAGATGACAGCTTCCTTGTACCCAGAATATTCATAAAGTATTTTTACTGACACATATTTCTTGTCACATATTTCTTGACAAATATTTCTTTTTTAGACAGGTCTCTAAACTTTTGTTATATTCAGTCATCTATAAAAATATATTAATGAGACAGCATGCCATTGTAAAGGCTGTTCACACTAGTTCAAAGTTCATCATGATCTCTCATTTCCCCTCAAATTTCCAAGGCATTTTCAACTTACTTCATTGTTTGAAAATTTAGTCATATCAACAGACTTGCTCTTCTTTGCAAACTCATTAAACACCAATTTACACTTTTGGAGATGGAAATCTGATGCATTCTAAATATTAACACTTTTAAGGCAAAATGAGGACAAATCTAGTGGGAAAAGTTAAATGTGTAAACAAAGATGTTATGGTGATAAATATGAACACATTGTTAGTCAGTTTCCATTGCTGTAACAAATACCTGAGATAAATCAACTTAAAAGGAGAAAAGGTATATTTCAGCTAAGTTTTGGATGTTTCTGCCCATTCTGAGTGGCTTTGTTGTTTGGGGCATGTGGTATCCCAGTGCAGGAAGTAAAAGGAGGCAGGAAGTGTGGGGGTCCAAATATCCCCTTCCAGAGCATGTCCCAGTAACCTAACTTCCTTTCACTAAGCACCACCTCCTAATGCTTCCTCCTATTAATAGTGCCATGGGCTGGCGACCAAGCCTTTAGTGTATGTGTGTGTGTGTGTGTGTGTGTGTGTGTGTGTATTGTGTGTGTGTGTGTATTGCTTAATCTAAATCAAAGTCTTGGTCTCCTAAAGGAGGTATGTGTGTGTGTGAAGGGTAATCAGTCAAATATACCTACACACACACAAAACTCCTTTAGGAGACCAAGACTTTGATTTAGATTAAGCAATTATAATAATAATGATAACAAATAATTTTTAAGGCTCTGCACTTTAGGGGCCTCTAAGCAATCATGCTATATAATCACTTCACATTGCATATGTTGGGATTGGGAAATGGCACTGATGCTCAAATGCAATGGTAAAGGACCATAAAAATATATAGATGTGTAGATGTAGATACATAATCTTTGTGCTTGTCCCTAATTCCATCCTCCACTTCAATATTTAATAGTGGATACGGCACATATTCTAAGAATTTAGTCAGTACTTGCTGATTTCTGAGTTATTGGCACTCTACTTACTTTTCTCAGTCATACAGAGTACAGCCAAGAAAGTGATAATTCCTATTTCCCTAAAGGGCATGAAATACAATTGACTTCATCATGTATTCTATAGGCACCCCACTCTTTTTGAAACTGAAAATAAACCAGAGGGAATGGAAGAGTTTTGTAAATGGTGAGTATGCTAGAAATGCTACAGGTTTTCTTTTTTATTATTATTAATTTAAATATTTCAGATGACAAAAACATCGAAGGTGACAGAATGTAAAGGGTAATCAGTCAAACTTCTCGTATTCCTTTAGAAGTCAACCTCGTCTCATCTCAACCCTTCTCATCACGAATCAACAAAATACATGTGACTCCAAACTTCAGGTGGATACTGAAAATTCAGCTATAACCAATGATACAATTGCCAAAAATTAAATTTCGTTAAAGTTCATTTATTAGAAAAATACAAATGAAAAGTCACTATTAACTTTGTGTAATCACACTACAAAATGAAAGTGTTTGCATTTTAAGTTCAGAATTAAATTTTCTTATGTCCTAGATTAGGTCCCATGTACCTTTTATAGAAAGAGCTGGTCCCAGTAGATGGAAACTTGAATAATGAATTTGAAATAATCTTCCCTCTAAGCATGTTGGTCTTGTTTTATTTTCTTTGTTCTATAATTTCTTATGTATCTACCTGTGGGGTCTTCATAAACACTAATTGAATCTACCAAAAGCATGATATCAAAAGCAGCATTTAAAAGAATCAGGCTAAAAATTGCCCCCTAATCTTTGTAGGATAAGTGCAATTTTGAGTAGGTGATAGTTTGACAATAAAATCAAGTCAGAAGACATCACACCAAGTCAGTTTCATTTACTGTCTTCTGACATAAGAAGAATTTCCAGTGATTCATCTGAGCAATATTTCTCCTTTCTTCACAGCTCTGATGATTGACAGTTTCTATTTATAACTGGTTTTGATCTCCTTGCTTAAGCAATAGTGTGTTCTCAGATAGAATGTTATCAAAGATGTACAATTTCACAGAATAGTACTTTCATCTACCCATTAGAACTACTACAATTTTTCCGACACCTATTATCAATTTTAAAACACATGAATGGAAACTATCTAATTCAGAATCATATCCCATAGGGGACCAAAGAAAGAATCCTATGTTTTTGCAAATTTTAAAAAGAAAAAAGGAACTCAGGGCAGGGAGGATTCGTTTATTCATTCAACATAATTTCACAGAAGTTATGAGGAACTAACAGAAAGATGATTCATTATTCTAACTCAAGGATTCTTAGCACAGCAGAATAAATGAACAAGTACGTGCCAAGGATTGTACTAGGTACTGGGGCTATAACAGTGATCAAAACAAACAAAAATCCTGCCCTTTTTAAGTTTACCTTTTCATATAGGGAGACAAGCAATAAACAAGTAACCAAATTCCCTAATCCATTCATTCTGAGGTATACATTTTTGCACATCTTAAGAACTCAGCTCCTGATGACACCATGCTTGGTGGCAGATGGAGAAGCACCCAAATCAACTAATCCAAGCCTCATGCTTTAGAACAGTGAACTCCAAACATGATGAATTTTTAGTAATATCTTAAGCAATTTATTTTGCTGATATTTTCCTCTTGGGTTTGCAAAATAGTGACATAAAATAAAAATCAATGTTGAGATAAATCTAAAATAGCTCTTTCAATTAGTATAAAATAATTTCAAAGTGATAAGAAAGCAACATGTCAGTCTTATTGGCATCAATTTTTAATTGATTTCTTAGTAGTATATAAAATTATAGTGTTTTCTATAATTGATGGTTTCTTAGGTTTGATAAAATATGATACTTGAATATTAGATGGAATAAGTACTTTAGAGAACACTGAAGCACTGAAGTGTGAATAAAGAATGACACTGAATAAGACATAGAAGGGTGAATAAGGCTTCCAATTTAAATCAGGGTAGGCAGGGAAGTCCGCTGAGAATGTGACATTCACTTTAAGACCTGAAGAGAGATGGAGTATGCTGACAGTTGAGAAGAGGATTCTAGGCAGAGTGTACTTGTTTTTCTGAACCTGGTTTATTTCACTTAAAAGAGGAGTTGAGATATATTTTTCACTTAATATAATGATCTCTAGTTTCATTCATGTTTCTGCAAATGACAGTTTTTCCTTCTCTTTAATGGCTGACTAGTATTCCATTGTGTATATGAACCACTTTTTCTTTACTCATTCATGGACACTCAGCTGTTTCCATTTCTAGGCTGTTGTAAAGAGTACTGCAATAAACATGGGTGTGCAGATGTTTCCTTGACATACGGATTTCACGACCTTTGTGTGTGTGTGTGTGTGTGTGTGTGTGTATACAGTAGTGGGTTTTTTGATCATATGGCAGTTCTATTAGTTTTCTAAGGAACTTCCATACCATTTTTCTTCATGGCTGTGTAATTTACATGTCCACCAACAGTGTACAAGTGTTCCTTTTCTCCACATCCTCAGCAGCACTTGTTATCTTTAGTCTCTTTGATATTAACCATTCTTAATGAGGTGAGGTAATACTTCATTGTGGTTTTGATCTGCATTTCCCTGATGATTAATGATGCTGAAAATTTTTTCATGTATCTTTAGCCATTTTTTAAATTGACTCTTTGTTTGGTCTGTAATTTGCTGTTGAGATAAATCTAAAATTGCTGTTGAGTTTTTTGAGTTCCATATATGTTATCGACATCAACCCCTTGTTTAAGGTATGGCTTACATTTTTAAAGGATGGCTTTAGTTACTAGATAGAAAAAAAGACTGATGAGCGACAAAGTCAGAATCATGGAGTATGATTAGGAGGTTGTCATCAAAATCCAGGTGGAAAATGATGGTGAATTGAACTATTGTGTTGGAAAGTTCATGAAAAGTAACTGGATTGTGACTCATTGGATTGGATTATGACTCTCAAAGGATGCTCCAGGGGATTCCCATCTTTTTCATCTTAGCTACTCAGGAGATGAAATTGGCATTAACTGAAATGGGAAAGAACCAGGGGACAGATTTAGCAGGATTATCAGGAATTCATTTTCAAATTAGTTAAGGTTGAAATGTCTGAAACACATCTAGAGAGACATACCATGGAGACAATCAGACACATGAAGCTGGAGTTCTGGCAGCCAGTCCTTTGCCAAAACTGCCCCAGCAATTTGCTGGAGTGTTAGAGTCTGTAAACAAGTCAAAATAACACCTGGCATTTTGCCAGGGGAATGTTAAAGTTCGTAAACAAGTCTGGATGGTGCCTGGCAAAATGCCAGAGGGAGTGGTTTGAGAAGTAACAAAAGCGAGCCATTAAGTGTGGAGATTCCTTATTGGTTGACTGATGTATCTAGTTTATGCTAATCAGATAAGCTGTGTGGAATGTATAAATACTGCTCCTGTCCTGCAATAAATGGCTCCTACTCCTGCTGTATCAAGCTACAGAAGTTATTCGTCACCCCCCTGATTATTCTGCTGCAGCCGGACTGCAGCACTGGAGTGTGGTTTTCTTTTGTAGTTTCCTCAAAGGAGAAACTTTCCATTGGGTTCCATGTTCATGAACAATGTTCCCTATGTTCTTGCATGTCCACAGTGATCTAACAATACCAGGCCCTGGGAAGAAAGCCTTCAACAGACTCTATCAATTTTAGGTTGCTATGTAAGTTGGTACATGGAAAAATAGTTTTGTAATATATTTTAAAGCTCAACATTTATAAACTCTGTGAGCCAGCAATTTCACACCTACATTTATATTCAAGAGAAAATCTTAACAAATATATCAGAGGACATGAACAAGAATATCCATAATAGCATTGGTATAGTAACAAAAACTAGAAATAACCAAAAAGCTTTTCAACAAAAGAATAGATAAATTGAGGAATTTTATATAGCAATCAAAATGAATGTTTTACAGCTAAATCCAACAACATGAACCTATCAGCAATGTACCATATTTTCTCTGTTCTAAAATGAAGTTTTCCACGTAACATCTCAGAAATCTCAGCTTCCTTATCCAAACTCTTTTATTAGTGGTTATGCCAGCTATTAAGGTATTGCCTCTCTGTTCCAAATTCACCCTCTCTTTGTGATAGAGGGAGGGAGACTACAAATCATACGTGGGATTTGCCAGTTGGCCCCATGGAAAGTTTGTCAACAGGGGGCCCCAGAGGAGGCTGCAGTGCAAGAGGAAGTAGGACTGGCTCCTCCTATTGGCTGCCTGGCTGTTCTCTGAGGTCCCACCCCCAGCGGCCTTTCTCTACAACAGCAGTTTGGCATCTCATTTCTATAGCACTAGCTAAAGGCAGCTTATCATTTCCCCATCCCTTGCAGACCAATTTGGTAAAACCCCTCCCCAGAGATAACCACCCACTCCTCAGAGGCCAGGTTACAGCCTCTGGTCTCGAGTCTCCTCCTCTGGACTCAGAGACACCAGCACCAACTGGGTGTGCCTCCTCCTCAGAGGCTCCACAGAATCCTGTTTCTAAGTTTGTCCCCTAGTTTTCTTTGTCCTGTGAGCCATAGGGGACAATAGCTTTTTCTGGCAGTTTTTGTTGGTGCTTTCCAGGCTGTGCCATTCCAGATCCTCTGGCATCTTGCCCCACTTTCAGTCTTTCCGATCCTTCTAACTTCTTTGATCTGACCCTTGCTTGCAGTAGTTCAATGTGAGGTAGAACATTCCCCTTCTGAGGGAGTCATTCTCTGGAGATTTCAGAGATGCAACTCCTTGGCTACTTTAAAAAAATCCTACAGGTAAATGAAGTTAGGTTTTCTGTTTCCTGGTTTCACTGTAAACAATTTAGGTGCTCCTTAAAAAATTTTCTGTGTTTCTCTGTGTGCTTTCCAAGAGGAGTCGAGGCAAGTTTCAGAATTACGCTGGCATCAAATCCCTACTACAAGTCCTACAAGTGTGTTTAAATAAAAAGAAAAAAAAATCTTCCATTGTATTCTCTTCAAAATCTCTTTTCAGTCTTTCAAAGGAAAGAGGTGAGAAATGAAGTTGGCCTGAGATTTGAGACAGATGTTTTGATGGAGTGGTCTCATCTCAGCCGACTGTTTTCTCGAGGGTTTGGGAAGGACCAGAGTGTAGCGTGAATGGAACGCACATGGCAAGTTGGACATTGAGGATGAATGGGCACAAGGTTTCACAGGACTAAATGTGGTACATAATGATCTTTATTTCTTGGTGATTTCTTCATTATTTAGGGCAAGAAAAGTCAAAGGGGCAGAGAAAGAGAAGAAAGGACACTGTAACTTGGCCATTAAGCCTGTGAAAATGAATAGAAGGTGCCAAGGAAGACTGAGTTCTAAGCCTAAGTGGAGCCAGAAATTAAAAAAAAAAAAATCTCCCTCTGCCAAGAAAAGCAATTGCATAAAAGTTGGTTCAGAAATACAGCCTCAGAGTGGTGCAATATGAAGAAAATTTTCACTATAATTTTGGGAGCCAATCCTGAATAAAACTGCAATTGATAAGAAATCGTACTGTAAAGAATTATCCTGCCATTCATTTATATCTTGCTAAATGTGTAGCTCTTGCATTCAGCTAGAAAGTATTTTTTTTAATATGACTATGGAAAAGGGTTAACTGCTGGGATTGTTACTGTCATTACATCTCTGGGGTATCCTTGTTTACCTGAGTCTCCAAATATCTAGTGACAATATCCAGAACTGCAACTCTAATGCCTTGAAAAGAATCGACATGTCTCTTTGGCAACAGACAGGTCAGGAAGTCTGGGAAAACCTTAAGGTCTATAGCCATGGTGGCTAGATTACAGACATCCTGACAGAGAACAGACTCAAGATCTTTCCAGAATCCCTCAAATCCCACCATGGTTAGGTGATTGTCCACTTGCTGTGTGGCAGTAAGTATGGCCCCCACTGACCTTGACATACTTGGCCGGAAGTGTTAATAACACATTCTACAGAGTACATGAGTGCTGTCAACTCTACAAAAGAGTGCCAGGGAACTGGAACTCCCCAGTCCTGAGATCCTGTTCTGCTTTGCAAACACAGGGATACTTGACTTTATTATAGGGATTAAGACCTATGGTTTAAATGATGTAACACCAACAATCCTCTATTAATCCGATAATGATGCAAAAACTGCTCTTTACATCCTTTGACTTAGTGAAATGTAATGGAGTAGTTTTTGGATTCCTAGATTCAAACCACATTAATTGCTATACTTAGAGTGCAGCTGTAGAGCCTTTAATCCCTCTTTACTGCAGCAATATTTAATTGAATAGAATTGTATTAAATTACTGTGAATGTAGTAGTAACTGTTCATTCGCTTGTACTATATCAATTTTAGAATTTTTTTTTCTTTAATTTTGAAAGCACTCAAACTTTGAGGCATAGACCATACTGGTTTGTGTTTTCTCATATGAACTTAAAATATAGAAAATCAAGTAACATGGTGGTGGCAGTTTCTAGCGTTTTTCTTTCAGGGACATTTGTTACTCCTAAATAGTGATACATTTGTATGTGTACTGCTTTTTTAGTTGTGTCCATAATAATTTAAAATTAAAGAGCATATTGTTCTTCCATTAGTAAGTGGAATTTGCAGCAATACATTGTAAACAAAGCAGATGGACACAAAAATGGAAATAATGACTAAACCTAAGTGCTGCTTGGAAAGCAAAAAATATAAGAGAACATGAGGTAGTGAGCTTCTATTGCAACTAGGAAAACACTCAGGTTAATGCATTTATTATTTCTTAAAGCATAGCAGGATGGCGGGCCCTGGGCTGCCCCTCCACCTCTGAGTCACTGTGTTTCCTTCTCTTCACCTCACTAGTCCAGCCCTTAGAGAATTTTCCATGAGGCCACCTACATGGCACGTGCCAAGCTCTCTTCTGAAGTAAAGAGGTCTAGGAATTCTTCATGTACCAAGTTATTACTTCTTGAGCTACATTCAGGGAGTGAAATCACCACTGACTGACCAGGGACTGTTGCCTGAACCAGCTTCCACTATGGGACGGTTGGACACATGGAAGAGGGACCGAAACTCTCCACTGGGCTTTAGCCAAACTTTGCCCTATGGTGGAGATGGAGAAATTAAAGTCTAGAATAATTAGTAAAGAACAAAAGACAAAAAGTCAGAAATTCAAAATGTTTCTGGGCAGTCAACTAGAGGAAATGTCCACTGAAAGTTCCCAGACACCAGACTATCCTATTCACTAGACTATGATGTGCAACACAGTCCGCACACTGCCCAAGGACAGCTCTCCACACTCAGAATTGCAACAGCCTGGCTCTGTCAGATCCTCTTGCTTATAAAGGTGTGCCCAACTGCACAGGGATGCAAATTATAATCCATAGTTGGTAGAGATACTGTTCTCCTTTAGGCTTGCTTTCTAGCCCAGTGATGAGGTGTGTGCCTCCAAGAGTGACTATATACCCAAGAAACAGATGATAAACTCTGTGACCGAGCCTGGTCCTGAATCATGAATCTTTAGGTAACCGAGGCACATCTCCTTCTTTTAATCTCAAAAATCCCATTTTATACATCAGAATATGAATTTCTGCAGCAGGATCTTGGTCTAATCTTCTGTTTTGCCTCTCGGGCCATAGATAACATGAGAAAGTAGAAAGAGGACAAGGGTTAAGGGTTCAGGAAGTAGCTTGGTCATAGATCCCTTGCCTAGAAGGCACAAGGCCATGGGTTCAATGCCCAGCATTGCAGGAGGAAAAAAGAAGCAATGATCTCCCCAGACATGGGCTCAACTAACTCTGCTACTTTCTAGATGACAGCCACTTTCAAATCTTCTCTGAGTTCCTTATTTCTAAGGTGGGGATAACCTATTTTTAACCAGTGTTATTTAGTTCCCCTTCCAAATTGTTTAATATAATGAGCAATGTTGCAGTATTACCTTTTTGTCCCTTAGCTAGACTACAAGTGTCCCCAATGCTGTCATTTATGTTTTTAAAATATTTTTAAGGTATAGATGGATATAAGCTCTTTATTTTATTTATTTATTTTTATGTGTTGCTGAGGATTGAACCCTGGGCCTCACACATGCTAGGCATGCACTCTACCACTGAATTACAACCCCAGCCCTGTCACTTAGTTTTATCACCTGAGTTGCATGATGAGGTTTGGAACCACCAGGCAAGTTAGATGAATGCTTGTTGCATATGTGACTACATTAAAACTATGACCCACACAGATCATTTGGGAATGTACCACATTCAAATGAGGAGAGTCCAATGGGAATTCAGACCTTCACTCATGTTTCTTAAAAAAGGTAAAACTTAAAGTCAACACTCGCTAAAATTCCTACCCTCTCATATTACTTACTCGACACCCCACATCTCTCAGGGCTTACCACTCATCTCCTTTCCTTCAACCCTGACCTTTCCCTGCCACCCTTCCTTTTCTCCCTTCCCAACCCCTCCTGGAAGCCCTTCATCACCACCATAACTCTCCACACCCTCCCCAGGCCAGCTCCTTCCCCAAAAGCCACTAGGAGAGAAAGTTCCACACTACTCTTCACTACTGTTTGTAGGAATGGGACCTTTACTCCTCGGCACATTTTCCTGATTCTGGCTCACTGCAACTCATAGCACCAATGAATGAATTCTTCTGAGGATGAGGGGGAAGGGAAAGAAATGAACAGGGGTAAAAAACAGCACTTAATTTATTGGTAGAAAGAAAATCTAGGAACACACCTATGTTTGTCATTTTTATCCTGCCCCTCATAAACTGATGGGATGAAGAATAGGCAAGTCACAGGTATGTATTGTGTTCCTACTAGGAGCAAGGTTCTAGTAATGCTGACAGAATTGAGCTACATTGTCCCTGTCTTTGAAATCTTTGAACTTCAGTGATCTGCATAGTGCCTCATACATAGCCCAGAAAGTGTTGTAGATGCTCAAAGGAGTCATGATAATGAGGTGCTTTTGCAAGATCAATCTGGGAAGTATAGGCCGGGGACAGGAATTGCTGAGTTCACAATGATTTCACGGTGTCTTTAGGGAGTTGACGATGCTTGTAACAATAAAGTTTACATTGGGGTGAAGAGAATCTGTCTCATGTTTGGCAATCAAGAGAAGAGAAACTAATTTGATGGAACAAAAAAAATCTATAAAAGGTTGGCATCTGGCCCTCTATATTTTGATGGGTGGAGAAATGTAAATTTTTTGGACTAAAACCTGCTGACTTATCATTTTCTTCTGTTCTATTTAAATCAATTTTGGATTTCCTCATAGGTAGTGTTCAAAGAGAAAACTTTCAGAATTAAAGAAGAAAGTGCTAAGTGAACAAAGGCCATGGGCTGGGTATTTGTGCTGGAATCTTCCTTCAAGCCAATCATTCTGGTAACATGCTCAAATCAAGTAAATGCCACTCGAATTCATGGAAGTTTCACTTCATCCTCAGCATTATGGGAGATACTGAAAAACTGTTTTTCTTATTAATTGGGTATAATTATGCCATAGTAAGGTGATGAGAAGCTTAAAAAGGATAATGAATGCAAAATGATAAACACAGTGCCTGATGGTGCCAGAGTAGGAGCTCAGTGAATATTTGGGGATGCATGAATAAATGAACAAGCTATAGATGTAGGTCAGCTTTGTTGCTAAGCTTTAAAATAATAATTATTGTGATGTATTACTGTTGTTATTATTTACTTTTCAAAATGAACCTGGGAGACAGGAGTCAAGGAAATTAGTTCTGAGCCATGATGAGGTTCTGAGGCCAAGTTGTCAAAAGGAGGGCCTCAAACTCAAGTTGTCTGGCCTGAATGTAGGACCCAATACTCGCCAGTTTTATGATCTGGGGCAAATTACTTTATCTCTTCATCCATCCTGCATTTTCCCCACCCCAAAATAGGGATAATAACAGAGCTCACCTCATAGGACTGTCATTAAAAGCATTTGGAATTTCCAGCATCATCAAAAATCCTCTCCCATTTGGAGAAATTGCAGTTCCACCCAATCATGTTGTTTTCTTTTCCCTGTCTCTCAGGTCCACTTACCTACCCTTCAATCATCAAAGACTTGATAGGGCTAGAGTTCATAGTCCTATCTTGTCCCCTTTCCTGCCATCATACTTGGCCTTTCATCCAGAGCTTGGAGCCAGCAACCTGGCCTCATGGTCCCTTGGTCTCTTCCACTCTAGACACTTTGCTTCATGTCAGCCATCCATTCCTTAGTCACAACTTGCACATTTTTATTTCCCAAATCCTTTCCTCTGCAGCTCTAAATTCCTACAGTGCCCCTTCGTCTACAGCATGTTACTCTCCCATTTTACATGCTCATTCCACTTCACTTGCCATTTGACCACTGAGATGCCTCACTATCTTGTTCCTTGTTGTTCTAGTCAATCATTAGACCAAATGCATTGGATTCTTACTACAAATCATTGTCCTTGGTCCTGGGTTACGGAAATACAGAGATGGACAACACAAATAAGGGCTCTGGACTCAAAGAGTTTAAATTACTAACAAGGAAAAAAAAACACAAATAAACCAGTAACACAATATCCAGATAAATCTAGGTAGTGATGTATGGTATGTGGTATGGTGGAGAACAGCAAGGCCTAAGAGAGGATCAGCAGTTAGCCATGAGGTTGGGAAGAGGATTCTAGGAAGTGAGAGCAGCAAGTGAAAGCTATGAAGTGGAATAAGCTTGGTGTGTCCCAGACATAGATATAAGGGAAGATGATTGGAGTGGAGCAGATGAGGAGGAGGTGGGTGCAAGAGGAACCCAGCCTGTCAGTCTTGGGAATCCACCTTTGGCTAGTCTGTCTTTCCTACCACCAGCAATGAATCAACAAGTTCCGCCAATTTTACCCATATATCCAGTATTTCCTCTATGTCCCCTCCACTCACTCCAGCCTTTACCTCATTGTGCTACTTCAGTGTCTCTTCATATCTCATCTGGACACCCCTAGCTGGGCATATTGATGCTTACAATCCCAGCTACTAGGGAGGTTGAGGCATAAGAATCACAACTTTGAAGCCAGCCTGGGCAACTTATCAAGAGCAAATATCAAAACTTTAAGCTTTAATTTTTTACTCATTTGTTTATGTATTTGGTACTGGGGGTTGAAGCCAGGGACACTTTACTGCTGAGCTACATCCCTAGTCCTTTTCTTATTTTTGGTTTTTACCTTGAGACAGGGTCTTGCTAAGCTGCTGAAGGTCTCACTAAGTTGCTGAGATTGGACTCAGACTTCTGGTCCTCCTGCCTCAGCCTTTTAAGTTGCTAGCATTACAAGCATGCACCACAGTGCCTGGTTTAAAATTTGTAATTTTTAAAGAGGGCTGGAATGTAGCTCAGTGGCAGAGCTCAGTGGGTTCAATCTTTAGTACTGAAAAAAATAGTCTTCTAAATTACTTCTTACCTTTCAAAATCCAATTCCAATGTTCAGTTGATCTATCAAAAAAGAAAATGTAACTCTGTTACTTCCCATCATCTACAAGATATAAAATCTGACCTTCTTATCGCAACAGAAAGATCTCTGTAGTCTGGTAGTACAGTTTAATGGTTTAAAATATAGGTTTTAAAATAAAACGAACCAGAATTCCAGTTATAATTCTTATTTGTTGTAAGGTCTTAGACAAATCATTCATCGCCTTCTTCCCCAATTTTTTGATAAATAGAAATGTAATAATAGTACTGCGGTGAACAGATTCTAAGATTACTCTCAACTGTCCTTACCTTCTGATACTACCAACCTTACATTATGCCCTTCCCTTGAAGGTGGCAAGACCTGTAATTTACTTCTAATCAATAGAATATGGCAAAGATGATCACCACCACAATTACATTACATAAGATTGCAACATTGGTCTTGTTTGAAGACTATCCTTAGCTTAACTTGAAAAGGAAAGGAAGCTACCATTTTGGAAAAGCTCATGTAGGAAGACGCTAATGGTGACCTCTGGTGAACAGTCATCAAGAAATTGAGGACCTCAGTCTAACAGCTCACGAGTAACAAAATGCTGCCAGCAACAGCTGAGCTTGGAAACAGGTCTTACTTCGATGGAAACTCAAATGAGATCACAACCTCAGCCGAGTCCTTGACTGTAGATTTCCCACACTCTGAAATAGGATCCAAGTCAGCTGTGCCTGACTCCTGACCCACAGAAAGTGAGATGATAAATGTGTGTTGTTTTAAGGTACTAAGCTTGTGATAATATTGTTATGCAGTAATAAATAACTAGTGCAAGTACCTATTCAGAACAGAGATTGGTACTGCTCACTACACATGCCTGCTTGCAATGAAGTTGGAACATGTGACAAGTTCAGGTCCATAGACCAGAAGTGCATGGGGGACACATTTTCCAGGAGTCCTGGATACTGGATATAGGCTTCCTGACTCTTACCAGATATTATGAGATAGAAATGATATCTTTATTGGGATAAGCAACTAAAAACTCAGGGTCTATGTATTAACTCCACATTAAAGATCTTGATTAACAAAACTATCCTACCTAGGTTATTACAGTATTAACCAAAGATTACATACAAAATCAAATAGCCCAAGTCATATAAATCCAAATTCAATAAATGAGGCTATTCTAACTTTATCTGTTCTCATATTCTATATGCCTGCATTTTGAGTTATTTTTCAGTTCTGTCATCTCAAGCTTCATGCTGTTCCCTCTACTGAAAATGCTCTTCCCTGGTTCATACTTCCTTTAAACTTAAGGAAGCCCCTTTCTTGGGTTAGATGTGTTTGTCTTTTCTTTCCACAGTACAATGTTTGTTCCCCCCCCCCATTCTTTAGCTCCCCTCCCTGGAGAGACCATGAGCATCTTAAAGAAGGAGTCAGAGGCAAGGTCACATTTTGGGTACTTGATGAATGTTTATTATTTACTATGTCTGATTTACGTTCTTCCTTATTACCTCTGTCATTGATTTTCATTTTTTTTAATTTAAAATAATTTCCTTTCAGGACTTTCCCATGAAAACCCCCAGGCACTGTTCTCAGGACAAGAGCTCTTTATTCATGTGAAGAGTATTAACTTTCCATCATCTCCCGTTGCTCTCTAGTTCAGACCAAGTCCCTGTACTCTTTTTAATCTATTTGTCATAATTTTAATTCCCAAACCTATAATCATCTTTCCAAACTTTTTCCATGACTGCAAAGTAAAAATTACACAAAGTGTTGTAAAAAGGGTCCAGTCATGTCCAGGGGGAATGACTGGCCTTGTAGTCTCTGCTCTGTGACATTTTGTTCTTGAACTCCTGGTGTTGCTTGTCTCTGGGGCCACAGCATCTATCCATCTTGCATTTTACTCTTTTATCTCTTCTCCCTCTAAGCTCCCTGGGAGAAACTTGTGCAGAAGAGCTGTCTTTATCTCTGTGTTTTCTCTAATTGAAATATGTAATTTGAAATTCTAGTTCTAAATATTAGTGTGTCCCTTTTGTACCTTAATGGCATCTGACAGGAACAGAATTGCTCTCCTGAACTATCAGTAAAACAGATTCAGCAATGCTAAGCTCAACAACCTCTTTGTATCTCAACATTGCACCTCTCAATCCCAGGCACAATAGTAATTGCGAACCCCTGTGTATAACACAAAGTGTTGTCAGGCTCTTGAGAGACTTGCAAATAAACCTTATGAGCTTATGCATGTGTTTGCTACAGATTCACAGGCAGAAATATCAGACAGCTATTCTGATTTTTTTTTCTGCATTTCATTTTGGTCTTGAATGTGGCAGTAATTTTTTCCCTAAGATGTGTTCGTTTTCTTAGGTACTATTCACGTCAGCTGTGCATTTGGAATTGAGTTTTCTGTAGACATATCATAGCCAGTTACCAGGGAAGAAAGAAAGTATCTCTCATTTAGAAAATTGCTCTTGAGATGTGATAAATATTTCCCAACCATCAGTTATTCCAAGAGCTCCAATGTGTTTAAAAGCATCTACATCACGCCCCATGAGGTTAATAATGGTATGAAATTATCTTTAATAATATTAATGAAAACCCTACCTTTAAATAGCCTTTTTCAATTTGTCAAGCATTTTCACATATATTATTGCATTATATCCTTGCTGAAATTCCGTGCTTAGGTGTATAGCTTCATTCCTCTTTTAAGATGGGGCCTCAGAGAGGACTTCCTCGTGTTCTCAGGGCCAGAGCAAATAGCAGAGTTGGAAAGAGTTTTTACCCACCCCAAGTCACTGCTCTTTCCACACAGCATAGTATTTTGTTCACTATCTTTTCTACAGTCATATTACTCGTGAGTCGTAAAATCCTTTCCAAGTTGTGTTTAAATTTATTGCTCTAGATTCCTGCCACATAAACATCTCACAAGTGATATCTCATTGACCAGTTGTTCATTTGGGAACAAATCCTCCCAGCTTCAGATTGTCTGAAAAAAGACTTTATTTCACTCATTTTTGAAAGATGTTTCCTTTGTATACAGAGCTTCAGGATAGCTTTTTTTCTTTCAGGACTTTACAGATGTTTTTCCATTGTCTTCTGTTGCACATTGTTTTAATATATTTCATTTCTTTTTAAATTATGCTTATGCCTTTCTTTAAACATTTGATGGTATTTATAAACACTATTTCAAACTCCACCAATCCTAAAATCTGTGTTATTTGGGGATCTATTTCTATTGACTTGTGGTTTTCTTATTGGTTATAGGTCACAATTTGCTGCTTTTCTCTCTCTAATAATCTTTTATTGTATTCTGTGAACTGTGTATGTTAAGCTGTGTGTGTGTGTGTGTGTATCTATATGTTCACATATGTTTGTGTGTGTTGAATTTTATTTTTCTTCTTCAAAACATTCTGAATTGGTTTTGGCAAATTCAGGTTTGCCAATAGTCACTTATGGGTAAGCTCAATCTTTTTGAGGCTTGTGTTTTTCATTTTATTGGGACCAGTCAAGGGTACTCTCTACTCTAGGACTAGCACAACCTTTATTTTTATCAATCAATCTATCTATCTATCTATCTATCTATCTATCTATTTGATGGAGTGAATGGCTGTTGAACTGATTGCCCAAGCTTTCAGTGATGAACAGCATTTGAATGTTTAGCAGTCTTGTGGGAGCATTGGGATTTGTTCAGTTTTTAGCCTCCAGTACATGTATTCAGCCCTCAGTCTCATGGATTCTCACCCTATTCATGTGTTGATGTAAGATAACAATTCTGCTTTAAAGACAATAAAAAATTAGCTTATTCTGAGCCAAATATGAGTAACAATGGCTCAGGAACATGGAGTCAATTTACCTTAAATGGTATATTCCACCATGGAAGATGTTACATGAACTTGTATGGTCATAGAACAAAAGGAATCCATCAATCAAAACATTCTCCAAATACATTAGTGGGACATTGGGTAGGAAAGCTACAGCAAAGCAGGGACATTTCTTGTGTAGGTTTCAGATCTACTGTCTAGCATTCTTAGCTTTAGGGTTGGAGGAGGCTGGAGGTATGCTCAGCATATTGAAGCATTCTTAAGAGTTTTAACCAATACATCATGAAATGTTATGTCAGATACACATGTTAAAAGTAAATGGCTCTTCAAGGGACCAAGATAGTCCAAGACAATGTCAGTTCTCAACCTACAACTTCCATCTCTGCACAATCACAACATTCTAGTCAGCCAAGGTGGAAGAGTCCACAGGATCTTTAATACAGACACTTCACACAGCCTCTGTTCACACATGCGAAGATTAGTTTGAATGTAAGATTCAGTGGGACTACCATGCAGGTTTTAGGAATTCTTTCTTTCCATTGCTGCTTCTTTGCCTATATTCTTCCCTTCAAATTCCAGCTGCTGCAGATTCCCAACCCTGACTGCTGTCTCCCCTCAATTTAACAAAACCACTATGATGTGCCTGTTCTGGGTTTCAGAAATGGCCTCCATGTAGGAAGCTTTAGTGACAATGAGGCTCACCTTGCTTGTTTCCCTTCCTTCAAGAACACCGTCCTGTACTTCCTGTGGCCCCACAGTTTGGGAAAAATCATTTCTTATATTTTCCACTTTCAGATATTTAGTGAGGGAGTTCCCTAGTGTTCCTCCTCCAGGGTTGGAAGAATGCTACCTACTTAACTAACCAAGCTACTTTTCATTTCCTCAGTGTGTCAAGTCACTTGTGCATGCTTTTCCCTCTGCTTAGAGTATTTCTCTCCTCTTCTTTCCCATATGGCAAACTCCTAACTTTAAATACCTATCCCAGCCATTTCTCATCTATAGAAGATCAACCCTTGAACTGCCTTAATCTTTCCTTTGTGGTACTTCTTTGCAGTGGCTTTATTATCCCATTCAACACAATTACTTATAATTTTTACTTAATTACAGATCTTCAGGATCTCCCACTGTATTGTTATCTACCTAAGGATGTGTGACACAGCGCTCCATGGTGTCTTTGGTACTGTCACAGTGCCCTTCTGTGGTAGTGATCATCAACAATTGCTGATGAATCAACATGGCCACCCTGGACATCAAAAAAAAAAGGACCATCCTTTCCTTTAGAAATGCATGCAAATAGATTCATGGCACCATCTGGTAACTGCATTGCAAACAACTCTTATGGATCCGAAAGTTTTTAGCTTGTAAAAAGGAAAACAATTTTGCCATATGAATAATATGATTGACAAAGGAGAAAATAAAGTTTATTGCTCAGGTACCATATGTGAAGGAGTATCTTATATGTAGGAACATATAATAGCCAACATTTAGTGCCCACTTACTCTAGGGCAGGTACTGTGCTCATTAATTATCATAGTTTTAGTACTCATTGAGTATGCCTTATTTAAAATGCTTGTGACCAGAAGTTTCTCAAATTTTGGAATATTCATGTATACATAATGAGATATCTTGGGGATGGGGCCTAAGTGTAAACACAAAATGCATTTACATTTCATAAGCATATACATAGCCTGAAGGTAATTTAATATAATATTTTTAGCATAACTGCATTTTGACTGAGAAAAAACATGTGAGGTCAGGTGTGGAATTTTCCATTTGTAGCATCATGTTGTGACTCAAAAAGTTTTGGATTTCAGGGCATTTTGGATTTCAGATTAAGAATGCTTAACCTGTATTCTAAATTCTCATAAAAATATTTTGGATAAATATCCTAATCTCTATGTAACAGATAGGAAAGTTATGTTTTGGAAAATCTAGTAATTGGCCTGTGGTCATACAGCTTAGCAGCAGAGCAGAAATCTGAACACATGTGATCTGGCCACAAGTTTCTAAGTGTCTGTGTTCTTAACTGTATGATATACTAGCTTTCCCACTAAATCACTTAATGATTATAAATGTCCTGTGGGTTATTATATCATTTTTATTTAATGACAATAAAAGAGCAAACACTTAAATGGTGCTTTTGACTTTCCAGGCAGTATTTTAAACACTGAACAGAGTTTGAATCATTTCATCTTCTAACAGCCCTAATGAACTAAGTTCTGTGGTTACTTTACAGTGAAGGAAGCTGAAGCACGGGGAGGTTAAGTAACTTTCTCAAGGTCATAACGCAAGGAGGCAGCAAAGGAAGATATAGTTGTCTAGGTGCAGAGGCCATGACCTGAAGTACCACTCTGCTCCTCTTACAGCTGAGGCTAAATAACTTGGCCAAAGTCATACTGCTGGGAAAGGACAGCACTGGGATTTGTATGTGGGTCTCTCTGTCTTCACATTATCTCCTCTATTCTAGCACTCTGCTCCGTCTACCTACACCTTACCATACTTTGCTTTTCTCCACATAGTTGTAATGTAAACAGGTCTCCAGTCTCTAATTCTAAAGAAACAAGGATTGGGGAGTGCTATTTTGCAATGCTATTGAAGTAAACTCTGTTTTCCTTTAGATTGATTAGCTCCAGGTTTAAAATTTCCAACCATAATTGCCTTTAAAAATTGGTTAAGTCTGGAAGGGGGTGGGAGTTTTTAGCAGGCTGGCAGTTGTGTGCAGATTATTTGAGTTTAATATATTTATAGAAGTTGTGTCTGTCACCAGGCCTCTGGGAATACTTGAACTATTTAAAATATAAATTAAAAAAATATGCTGATGTAATTGTCTGCCCTAAGGAATTTTCCCCTAATCATAGCCTTAATGCCAAAGTAAAAATTCCCACTTGGCTATTCCTCCCTAAGCAGAAGTTGGAATATGCAGACAAAACTTAGACATTAACATTAAAATTGCTTTAAAGTTAGCAAGAAATGCTTTGTATCAATACAAATTCATTTCAGACTAGGATTCTCCGTGGACCGTGGACACCACCTCCTTCCTTCTCCTTCTGTTTTTCTCCATTTAAGAGCATCTTACTTCCCCCTCTGCACAAATTCATAGTTGTGCCATAGTGTCCCCTTCTTGGGTTTCTTCAGTGGCTCCTTTTGTCCTCTCCTAAGGCTTCTGGGATCTAGAACCAGCCATCTCCCCTTGGCTTCCTAGCTTCCCCACCTCCTCCTCCATGTGTCCATATCTGCCTCTGTTCTTTTCCCACCTGCTTCCTGCTGGTCTCTGGGACTCACCACAGCCTCACCTCTGCTCCTGTATTGGCCATTCCATGAAGAGTTGATGGAGGACACAGTCACAAGTGACTTGTTCTGCTTCACAAAGTCAGTAGTGTTTTGTCACAAGTCCATTTTGTGGTTTCCTCACTGTTATGGGTGCACCCTGCTTATACCCTGCCAATCCTGAGCTCTAGGAGGGCAAAAATTCTGGAGAGACAAGAGGGACAGTGCCTGGCCCCCCCTGCATGGTGTGCACACCAAAGGCTCTCAGTGAGTAGTGATTTTCACTTCTTCCTCTTTCTACATCGAAAAGCAGTTGCCTGTGGATTCAATTCCCAGTACTGGGGGTGGGGGTGCCAGGGGTAGCAGAGAAAAGGCAGTTACCTACAATATCTCCTTGTTTTTTGTTTGTTTGTATTGGGGATTAAGCCTAGGACACTTTACCACTGAGCTACATCCCAGACCTTTTTATTTTTTGAGACAGGGTCTTGCTAAGTTGCTTAGGGCCTTGCTGAATAGCTGAGGTTGGCCATGAACTTGCAGCCCCCTACTTCACTCAGTCTCCCAAGTCACCAGGATTTCAGGCATGCTCTACTGTGCCTAGCAATATCTGGTGTTTAGTAGATAGTCAATAAATATTGTTAAATAAAAGATATTTTGTGGCAGAAATTATTCAAGGAAGATATGAAACAATTTGGTTAAGAAACATTTCTCTTTCACCATTTCCAATTAACATAGTTCTTGAAACACTAGCAGAGCAATTACACTGATGAAAGAAATTAAAGGGATACAGACAGGAAAAGAAGAGCTCAAATTAGCACTGTTTGCCGACGATACGATTCTATACATAGAAGACCCAAAAAATTCTACCAGAAAACTTCTAGAACTAGTGGAAGAATTTGGCAAGGTAGCAAGATATGAAATCAACACCCATAAATCAAAGGCATTTCTGTATATCAGTGACAAATCCTTTGAAAGGGAAACGAGTAAAACTACACAAATTAAAATACCCCCCCCCAAAAAAAAATAAGGTACTTAGGAATCAATGAATGAGGTGAAAGACCTCTACAATGAAAACTACAGAACACTAAAGAAAGAAATTTAAAAAGACCTTAGAAGATGGAAATATCTGCCTTGTTCTTGGGTAGGTAGAATTAATATCGTCAATGACCCTACTACCAAAAGCACTATACAGATTTAATGCAATTCCAATCAAAATCCCAATGGCATTCCTCATAGAAATAGAAAAAGCAGTCATGAAATTCATCTGGAAAAATAAGAGACCCAGAATAGCCAAAGCAATCCTTAACAAGAAGAGTGAAGCAGGTAGCATCACTACGAGACCTTAAACCATACTACAGAGCAATAGTAATAAAAATGGCATGCATGGGCTCTCTCTTGTCCTGCGAGGAGGTCCATGTAACAGGGTAGAGGAGAGCATGGCTGCAGAGTCATGAATCAAGACCTTTGGCGTTCCAGCTGGAAGCAGGTCTGATTTTATTGCATCGTTACCATGTATATATACTCGGGCAGTAGCTAAGCAGATTATAAGCAGCCACCAATACAATTTCTGGCCAATTGTCCTTGAGACAATCAACTGAGGATTGGTCATGGAGCAAATACTGGGACCACAAGAGTTGGCCTCACGCTCAGGCGCAGCCTGTGAGCAGCCTGCCAATCACGGGCCTAGCACAGGGGGAGTGGCCTGCCACTCAGTCGCCGTTAATGTATGCCACCAAAGCAGTACTCCATGCATTTGTCCCCCAAACAGCATGGTATTGGCACCAAAATAGACTTGTAGATCAATGGTACAGAATAGAGGACACAGAGACAAACCCACATAAACACAGTTACTTTATATTAGACCAAGGTGCCTCTTCAACAAATGGTGCTGGGAAAAATGGAAGAAAAAAATATATATTTGTTGTTGTTAGTTTGTTTGTTTTTTGGAGAGTCCAGAGTCTGGATATGAGTCCAGTACACTTCCCAACATAGCAGTAGTACAAACCTGTTAAAAATATAAAGCAGATCATGATTAAGTTTTCACCTGAGAGCCAGCCAGTGGCTCCACATTCTTACAGTTCCTACAGGCCCTGCACGATGCAGACCCAACCTCCAACCTCACCTCCTACGGTCACACTCTGTCTTCCCCAGTCCCCTCTGCCTCCTTGAGATTCCCTCAATATGGTAAGCATGGCTCTGCTTCAGGGTCCTTTCACATTCTACTGTCTGGAGTACTCTCCTCTAACAGCTCTATGGCTCTTTCCCTGCTGTCATTCAAGTCTTCTCTCAACCTCACCCTCTCAGTGAGGTCTTTCTTGACTATTCCATTTAAAATTGTGCATACACACAAAGTCTTTATGCCTCCTTCCATGCTAATCCTAACCCAAAACCATTATTACCTTCTAGTGTACTATAATATATTTATATTGTTTATTTTTTCTCTACCTTCCCTCTAACACTGTGAAATCTTTCTGAGGATATTGACTTATTGACTTTTTCCCCCCATTTTATTATTTTCTGTATCTCCAGCCTAGACCAGTGCTTGGCATATAGCAGGTCTTCCATAATATATTTATTGCACTAATGAATGAAAGCAATCAATTGATGAGATATCAATTTCCTCTAGTTCTCTAAAGAGACACTCCCTTTTATTTATGGCCTTCTCTGGTGGCTACAGTAGTCTCCAAATCACATTGACTAATAAACTGAGTTTGCACTACATTAAAATAAATACTTTCTCTGCCTGTATCTAAACATTTTTGTTGAATTTTATCATTATAATAATAACTACTGAAATAGAAAGCTGGAAAACTTTCACCGACTTTGTATAAACAGTTAAAAATTCAAGGAAGTCCATAAGGACATAAAGCTAATGAGATTTATGCTATTTAAAAAA
This sequence comes from Marmota marmota marmota, assembly GCF_001458135.2. NCBI lineage: Eukaryota > Metazoa > Chordata > Mammalia > Rodentia > Sciuridae > Marmota > Marmota marmota. The sequence continues at coordinate 2,373,787 of NW_025999960.1, read as the reverse complement.
CAATCCTATTCATTCTTTTTATTTATTTATTTTAATTTTCTGAGAATCCATCAAGTTCCACACACAGTTCTAAGAGGTGGAGTCACCACGGTAAACAGGAGTAATCCCTGTCTTCATGGACTATATCCACAGACAATTAACCAATGAACACAACGATTCAGGTTAAGATAAAGGTTGAAAGTAAAATCAATGTGATGTGGGAAGATGGAGAGTGATGGGCTCTATTTTATACAGGGAGAACAGGAAAGACAAAGTAGGGAGAATTTGAGCAGTGATATAAACGTAGTATGGGAGAAAGTTGTAGGACTCTAAAAACAGTATTTTTGGGTAAAGGAGCAAGGAATACAAGGTCCTTGAGATAAGAATGAGCTTGGTGCATTTGCCAACCTCATCTCATTCAATGCTACTAATAGTTTTCTGTGGTAGACACAAAAAGTTAAGTGAATCTGCACTTGTTCAGGATAGAAATGAGGAAACGCAGCAGATATCTGAGCAGGTCTCAGTCCCTTGTCTTTAAAATAGATGAAATTAGTGTCTTTCAAATGAAGTACTTTCAAATGAAAATGATTTGCAGCATCAGGATCCCTTATGAACTTGTTAGAATGAAAATTCTTGGGCCTTACTCCAGACCTACTAAATCAGGTATTCTGGGGATAGACCTAAACAGTTTGCATTTAAACAAGTCTTTTAAGTGATTCCATTGCACAAAATTTTGAGAAGTATTATAATAATCTCAAGTATCTACTCCAGTTTTTTATTAAAATCAATTAAAGATGATAAACTGGATTGAGGCAACCTGCACACTGAGATGACAAAGAGGAAAACAGAAAGTACAACAGATTCAATTCCTAATTAACATTTCTTCTCTCATCCTGTTAAGAAACATTCTTTCAACTTCCAGAAACCCTCTCTAAAATGTACAAATTTGGAAAGATCTGTAGATGCTTAGAAGTAGCTTTAGAAATTAAAAAAAAAATTAAAAAGTCATGGAAAATGGTATCAGTGGAATTAGCGGGTCTGTTGAATAACCCACGGCATCTGCTTTTGCATCTCAGACCCTAGAGTTTTCATTTTGTTTTGTTTTGTTAATTTGGGTCCATGAAAGATCAGAGAACTGATAATCTCCTTGAAGTTTTATGCAAAATTGTGTATATACATTCATTTTTTAGAGGAGAAGGTCAGTAGTTTTCATAAAATATTCTACAGGGTCTATGACTCTAAAAAGATTAAGAACCACTGCATAAAAAGGGTGGTTATCCAACTCTGGCCAAATGTTAAATACATTTTGAAAACCAACAAGATTGTCTTTCTTGCCCTAGAGCTTCTCAGCCTAAATTCAGACATGGAAAAGAATTAGTTTTGTGGGTGGCATTTTTCTTTGTATATATAAAAGACTCTTTTAGGTCTTAGAACCTCATAAATAGCAATTTTATGCCTGTCAGTATTATTTCCACTTGAGAGGATGGGGTTACAAATTCTCTTGGCCTCACTCCAGACTGATCATCTTACTTCTCTGGCCTCTGCTGATGACAACAGACCTTCAGATTCTAACACCACCACCAACAACAACAACAAAAAATCTACAAAAATCGATGTAAGGACACACATACACAAAGTATAAGTTAACTTTAGTTCTAAATGTTCCTCCCTTCCTCCCCCCCCTTTCTCCGTCTTTTCTTCATATAAAAAAAATACCATATTCCATTGGCTTCTCATCTGTTCTAATTCTGTTTACTGTGTGGCAGTTTTTACCCTAAAAAGTTCAAAGTCATAAGCAGCCCTGGTGCTATGCTACATTGTGGTCATTTAAGAATTTTCTTTGAGGTCCTAGTCAGGCTGCTCTGAGAAGAGTTAACTGGGGAGGTAGTAAAGCACTTTTAGGGGAATAATCTGTTCTGTTCTTTGGCAGACCTAGGTGTCTCTCATCTTATGCTTTACCATTGTGTTAGATTTTTCCAGATTGCTGAGAAGAGAGACATGGTTAGTCGATCTCAGCTAATGAGTATTTATGGCAGGAATAGATGAAAAGAAGACAGAAAAGAGAGCCAAGCAGTTTCATGCATGTGTAAACCACCAGACCTCAATTGTACTTGTTGGGTTGCAATGGCAGATCTAACTGTCCAACAATAGCCACTGGCCTGGCTGTGGAGTGAGCTAAGGAGCTATAATACCATTCCCTGATGGAGTCCAGTGTGGTCTCCCTGGTGCCTGCAGCAGCCTATTACCTGGGCCTCTGCTTCCGCCATTGCCTCTCTTCACTCTACTCTCAGCCCAGCAGACAGATGATACTCTCCAAATGAGTCTCTGATCACATTGCCCCTCCTTGATCTCACCATTTTACTCAGAATAAAACCAAACTCTTTGTAGTGTTCCATGGGGCACATGTCACTGACCCTCCCTGCCTCTTACCACCTGGACTTCACATCCTCCACATCTTCATTCAGTCATCATCTGCTCAGGGAGACCTTCCCTGGTTTTTCCATTCTGCATCCTGCTGGGACTTTCCTCCCAGCCCTAACATAGTCTAACACACTCTGTATTTTGTTTTATGGTTGTTGTTGTTTGGATGTGAGGTGTCCCCCAAAAGCTCATGTGTGAGACAATGCAAGAAGCTTCAGAGGAGAACACATTGGGTTGTAAAAGCCTTAATCCAATCAGTGAACTAATCCCCTGATAGGGATTAACTGAGTTGTAACTGAAGGGGGATAGGGTGTGGCTAGAAGAGGTAGGACATTGGGAGTGTGGCTTTGGGGTATATATTTCGTATCTGGTGAGTAGAGTCTCTCTCTCTGCTGCCTGATCATCACGTGAGCTGCTTCCCTTTGCCACACTCTTCCACCATGATGTCCTCCTGCCTCACTCTGAGCCCTGAGGAATTGAGCCAACCACTTATGGACTGAGACTACTGAAACCATAAGCCCTTAAATAAACCTTTCCTCCTCTACAATTGTTCTGGTCAGGTCTTTCAGTTGCAGCAGTGAAAAAGTTGACTAAAACAATGCTCTTTGGGCTGCCTGTAACCATATTTGGTGCCTTACCACAAGTTACAAATCAGTGCCCTCCTTCTCTCCAGGCTATCAATGCTGCCCAATGGGACTTGAGTCTTGGCTGTGGAGTTCAGATCTGATTTCAGCTCCTCCTGACCCTCTTATCTGGATACTTGCTATTGTGCTTTGCACAGACTGTAATCCATGCATCTGGTAGCCCTGTATTACTCTACCAGAATGACTCTATAAAGCCATAGATTTTTTTTTCTGTTTTTTTTTTGAAATGTTGTATCCTCAGTATCAAGGATACTACATGATAGGATCTCCAGAAATGTTTGTGACAATTAATATATTTTTAATTTTCCTTTTTTGCTTGAGTTAGCATGAATTTTTTTATTGTTGTTACAACCACAAGAGTCCCAATATACCCCCCAAAATCTTCAAATAGTTATGGAATAGAACTAGTGACATAAGCTTCTATCTTCCTGGATAAGTCATTTTGTGTTTGGATATTCATGCATCTTTGAAAATTCTTTGTGATATCAAACAGAAAATTCCATAAATTCTACCCCCCTGAAAATTCCATATATTTATTAGCTCTAATATATGCAACATGAAGAAATTTAATTCTACCAATAACCCCTCCTCAAATATTTGAAGGCAGCTGTTATTTCCCTCATATCTTCTGTTTTCTTAAAAATCACAAACTTTTTATTTCTCATGCCATGCTGTTTTAAGAAATCTCACTATTCTTAATCTCACTAAGAAATCTTGGTAAGCTCCTTTCTATATCTCAGCGTTGTTTTTTTTTTTCATATTTCTCCTAAATCAGAACTGAATACAATACTTGGAGTAGACTTTGAGCAGAATTATCACCTCTGCTCTTTAAGATATTCTGCTTTCATTGATATAAACTATGGTTGAATTAACAGTTTGGGAAAGTCAAAATATAGTATTGATTTATGGTGAACCTATCATTGGTGGAATCTCAATAGTCTTTATCATGAGGGCTCTTGTTACATCAAGCTACATTATATAAAGGGGACAACTGGCACTTGGACCAAAATTGCCAAACTCAGGTACTTGAGCTTTATATCTGTCTTGGTTCTTTACAGCTTTATATTAGCTTCAGATTTTATAAAAATTTTTCAGTTATCTTCATCCACATATCTCCAACCTTCTCCTTATGGCCCACTGTCTTTTACCTGGGGTTCTAAGTCCAAAGGTGCCTAAGCTGTTCTGAATGTGTCTGGCAAGTCCCTCTTGCCCATTCTGGTGCCCACCTCCTGTAAAACCCAGTGTGCTCCAGACACCAGAAGATACTTGATTTACTACCTTAGTGTAAGTCCTATTCCAGGAGTCCTGCTAGAGCCCCAGTCTTATCCTGCTTCTGGGTCTCACTCTGACCTTTCTAGGCTATTAGACCTTTTTCACTGCTGCTTTTCCAGTGAAAGAAACCTAGTCCTCAGTAGTAAGCCAGGAGATGCCAATGCTTGCTTGCCAAGACCTCTGAACAATAGCTAGCCCTACAGCTCCATGACGATATTCTGCCTTGCTATTGGTATATTCACTATTTCTACTAAGAATCATATTTAAGGGGCTGGGGATGTGGCTCAAGGGGTAGCACGCTCGCCTGGCATGCGTGCGGCCCGGGTTTGATCCTTAGCACCACATACAAACAAAGATGTTGTGTCCGCCAAAAACTAAAAAAGTAAATATTAAAAAATTGTCTCTCTCTCTCTCTTTAAAAAAAAGAATCATATTTAAGAGAGGGAAAGGGAAGGGCAGGGGATTAGCAAGGGTGATGGAATGTGATGGACATCATTATCCAAAGTACATGTATAAAAACTCGAATTGGGTGTCAACATACTTTATATATAAATAGATATGAAAAATTGTGGTATATATGTGTAATAAGAATTTTAATGCAAAAAAACAAAGTACATGTATAAAGGCATGAATTGGCATGAACATTCTCTACATACAAGATATGAAAAACTGTGCTCTATATGTGTAATAAGAATTGTAAAGCATTCTGCTGTTGAGTGTTTAAAAAAAAACTGAAAAAAAAGAAAATATTTCCTGAAAAATACAGAAACCAATACAATTGTTTGTCTTTAAAAGTAGGCCTATATGAAATTATGCTGACATTAAAGTATGAGCTTTCTATTAGAAAGAAGATACAATGTACTAACATCAGAAACTTGATTTTGGTAACTTGGGATAATCTGACTTGGCAGAAAAATGAAATAAATGTAAGAATTAATCAAGGGGAAAAAAAGAAATTAAAGCTGTTTCTAAAATTAAAAAATCATATTTAAAACCATAATCACACACTATTTTTCTCTTTTATTTAGAACATGCGAAGTGCATGAATAAATGGAAAATCCAGAGAAGACCCAATCTGAAAGGTAGGGGAAGAAGTGTATGTTAGGACTAAGAAGGAAAAAAACAGTTTCAAATAGAAAAACTGGCAATAATGCCAAATGTTGCAGAGGTCACAGAATGTGAGCCCCAAGAAAACAAGACTGTGTTTGGCGGAGTGTCTCTGATAACCTCAGAGAGAATCTTTTAATCCCTATTTTCAGTCCATTAGGGCACAACTGCTGTACATCTGAATACCAATTCAAAGCTGCCACCTTTTTCTTGTGGAGTGGATTTGTCCTTGTTAAACAGCTGCATTGACCTAAGCCAGAGGGTCACATGCACACCTCTTATAGCAAGAAAATGAACTAAAAAGTTAGAAATAATTATTTGTGCTAGCTACCAACAACTGACAGAATGAGTAGTTTCCATTGTTTGCAGGAGAAAAAAAAACAATTCAAACTTTTATTCCTTATTTCACAGAACCAGGTCAGTCATTGGATTGAAAGAGATACAAAGGGGTCCTCAGGAAACCTCAGATTTACATACACAGGAAAAGTCGGAGCAGGAGCCCCTACTTGAAGATCCAACCTCATGGGCTCTGGGCTCTGGAAGCTGCCTCTGGGAATAGCAACTCCAGATTGAGCCATCAGGAGAGCGCCTCATGCATGCTAAGCAAGGGCTCTACTTGTGAGTCATACCCCAGCCCATGATTGTCTTTTAAATAAAAATACCCTTTTCTCACATAGCAAAGGGTGCAAGATTGACTCAAATAGAACAATATGACTTTGTCCTAGGATTTAAAATCTTGACACTCACTATTTTAAAGACAGAAAAGCAAAATGCAGCTACAGTTCAATTATTGCTGTGCTGGACCCAAAGTCATCTTTGCTCCTGTCCCTTCTTTGGGCTCCTTCTTTAGTTCTCTATTTATTTCAGGAGCTTCCCACTGTCTTAACTATATACTTGTGCATGATTTCTGCATGATAGTCAGAGTTGGTTCTGTTGCTTGCAACTAAACAAATCTGATGGCAAACACACCTGTCCAAGAAGTGGACATGCTCCTTATCCATCCCCCCAACAACAATCCTTCATTTCCTAAGGAAGCCTAGGGAACTCCTAAGCAGCTCTGTTTTTTTCCTGTGGTGTCAGGATTAAAGCAGCTGCTTCTCCTCTGATGCTGAATTGCTTTAAGTCCTCTTTACCCTCTTCTCTCACATGTCAATGCTAATGCCACAGCAGAAAGAGGAAAATTTGAAAATTATTTGGATGTAAATTGAGATGAATTTGTAATGAGACAAAATTAGACATACACATGCTATCTACAAAGCTTGGTAACAAAGTAAGATTAGATCTCATGAATCAAAAACAAAAAACAAAAAACAAAAAAAACATAATATGTTCCAGAAAGAAATGTGGTGACAGATTTGCCAGAAAGCCCGGCTCTAATGAACTCCTCTTCATTGTCATTTTTCTGGCCATCACAGAAACAGTCAAACTCTGAGCAAATGCTGGGGTATATTATATTACTTTCTTTTTGTATTGTAGTTGGACATTGTTTCTGTTTACAATTATATTTTTTTGGCAGACTGTATTAATTAGCACTGCCAAAACCAATCATCTAACCCCAAATCTGATCAAGTTGCAGTCTACAATTGGTGGTAGGTCCCAGAACATGCTGACTTTCCATCCAAGCTTTGCCCTAAGCTCAAATGGTATCCGTTTGATCAGTGAATATCCAGAGGGCATACCCAACTCTTTAGTTAATTAATGTCTGTAGGTTTCATCCTCCCAAAAACTTTGTAACCTTTGAGAAGACAGAGCCATGGATTGGTGGAAGAAGCATGGACTTAGGAGCCAGATAAGACCTGAGCATGAGACCATGCTCCATGCTCACCCATTGACCACCCATGTGAACTCTTCCTGAACCATCTGAACCTTTGCTTCTTCATCAGAAGATACAGAAAGTAGCTATTACCTGATTATCAAATGTGTTACTATATGGAATTCTCATCCCCATGTTGCTTTCTCATAAAGCCTGCCATTACGGCATGCACTGGACATTAAGTAAATATCAGGCGCCTTCTAGTCAACAAATATTTTGTCTATGATCTGCCAGGAACTACAATTGATCCTGGGGATGAAAATAGCCATCTTGGTCAGCCTGCATTCTTCATCACTGAGAAATGTGGCTGCTGAAGGCTCTTTATGGAGGGCCTTACATACACAATGTTTCTACCAAATTAACTGAAACTTGTTCTCTAAGGTGAGACTCTGAACATCCAAGAAGGACCCTGACTGATCAAACTTGAGTGAGGTATGCACCCTGTTACAATTAACTGTAGGACTTAAGTTTTCTTACTGTGATGTCCCAACTTGAATCTGGGCTGTACACCAGATTACAGAAAAAATTCTGACATACTGGTTATACTGCCAAGGCATGGACAAGAATGCCATATGTTCAGATATGACCAGACATTTTTCAAAAACCAAGGTTGACTTTATGGAGCCAATAAAGGCCCTTGAAAAACTCTGGCCTGATATTTGGCTCTCTTGACCTTGCAGATTGAAAAAGAAAAGCTGGGGAACTCTAATAATATTTGATGACCTCAAAAAGAGAGAAATTTGCCCTAATCTATAGGTATTGAAGGTGAAGTTTGTTATCAAGTTTCTTTTTTTTATTTGACTTTCTATATTGAAAAACTTTAAAAAGTCCATTCTGGGATTCCTCACTAAAAGTTCCAACAAAGCAGACTTAAAAGAGCATATACAGTTAATTCATATCCTCACTACATTTATGTAAATAATCTGAAAAAGTCTAGGGAGACTAGACATATTTTAATACCCCCCCCCCCCAAAAAAAAAAACAGGTCTTAATGTGATTACCTTTGGAGATAATCCCTAGAGAGAAAAATCGTGTTTCAATAGAAAACTATAGTACAGTCATTATCAGATTCTAGTATTGTAGTTGTCATTGAGATTTTGTAATCTACAAACTATTGTGTCCTGAGGCTCTAAAACTAGAGCTGGATAACTTGATATGAGCCTCAGAGAACAGCACTGATGCCTCTGGATCACTCAGTAAGTTCACCAAAATGCACAGGCCAGAGCCCTGACTGCAGGTCAGGAAAATATGCTCCAACCTCAAATTGAGAAATCTTACTAATTGCCCTGTGGACTTGGAAACGGAGCTTCTAGCTTGTTCTAGCCATTGACCTTTATTTCCCTTTTGTTTATCCTAGTTGGCTTGCTTTGTGGGGCCTTGACTAAGGAACATTCTCCAGTTTTCTGTGTTAGTCTCCTAGCAGTCATAATTGTCACCTTCCTGAATGTTCTGTTTATCTCCATGGTTTTGAATGCATGGAGTGCTAGAGTGTCTCCCTAGGATTAGGTGACAAAAACAAGGTGAACAACAAAGAGAGTAGTTCTTCAATGAGCTCAGCTTCCTAAATTATGAATCCCATGCTGAGACAAAGACAAACCATGAACAATAGTGACCAGGATTGGTATGTATACCTAAATTTTGGTCAATTTTCTGATAAATAAAATGATAACCAAAATTAGGGAATTATTTTTTTTAAAAGTGAACTGGGGGCACTGGGGATATAGCTCAGTTGGTAGAGTGCTTGCCTCGCATGCACAGGGCCCTGGGTTCAATCCCTAGCACCATCAAAAAAAAAAACAAAAAACAAGTGACCTGGGAAACATTAGTCTTGAGTTGGCCTTAGTTTCTTGAATTCCTTCATAAGCAAAATGACTCTCAATGTAAACAATAAAATGAAACATAAGCTTCACCACTCAGAACTGCCAACAAATTTCTAGCTACAATCCACCAGATTGTACCCAAATAAGGCAAACACCTAACTATAGCCATTCTATAGTTCCTTTATTTGCTTCCATGTCCAGCCTACAAAAGCCAGTACAAAATGGACCTCTCTGAACCTCTTCTGGTTCCAAGTGCTGCCCAATTCATAAATTGTTCTTTCCTCAGATAAACTCTTTTAAATTTAATTTGCCTACAGTTTTCCTTTTAACAGCTGTAACTCCATGCAAGTGCAGAAAAAGGAAGAACAGTGTGAGACTTACAGAGGTAGTAGAAGAAAAAGGATTTTAATTGAGTCTCAAAGATGATTTAAGAAAGATCTGATTGGGGGTGGAAGAGGAGAGAAGGCATTTCAGAAACAGCACAACTTGTGTATTTGTGTGAGATGGCGGGGGAGCAACTGGTGAAAATGGGCCTTACTGGACCAGTGAGAAATTGTGGATAAAGAATAAGAGGGAATTGTTGGAGGCAGACTCTGAGAACCCTAGAAAACAGAGAGAGGCATCTGTTCTTAGTGCAATGGTGAACAGAGAGACATCACAGGTTCTTGAGCTGGGGAAGGACAGGAAAGTGAGTTTAAGAAGATTATCAGTTGCAGAGGTGAAAGAACAAATTGTGGGAACTTTATCTGGGAAGTTGGCAATGGGGACACAAAATGAGGTCCTGAAAAAGTAGATTAGACAGAAATTACTGGTTTTGTGGTAGATTAGATATAGAAACACAATTATTTCAGCAAAGAGAAATTTTTAAAGTAACATTGAGGTTTTCATAATAATGGTGATATACCTGGAATATATTGGATGGTAGGGAATGCAGCCAGATGGATTTGGGCTTGTGAGAGACAAAAAATTCATGTTGGCATGTTTTCTTGGAGATGGTAGGATATCTAAGTGGAGTTGATAAGTAGACAACTAGAAGTACCACTCTGAATTTTAGGTAAAAATCTCAACTGTGTTGATTCTTTTTTATTTTAAAAAGATGTGTTGAGTCTTCACTAAATGGAAGGTCTGGATTTGTCAATACAAAGGATGTAATCCCTGCCTTTTAGCCACTTCCTTTTAGTTGTGGGATGTAACAAGAAAAGGCATGACTATAGTAGCAGTCAGTCTACAACTTGCATCACTTTAACTTTTTCAAACCAAAAAGTGGAATCTTACACTAAAGATGACATTAGAAAGTGTTCTTTAAAATTATGGGGTAGCTGGGAGTGATGGCACATGCTTGTAATACCAGCAACTCATGAAGCTGAGGCAGAAGAATCACAAGTCTGAGGCAAGCCACAGCAATTTAATAAGACTCTCAAAATCTTAGCGAGACCCTGTCTCAAAATAAAAAATAAAAAGGACTGTGGATGTAGCTCAGATGTATGCATACATAGGTTCAGTCTCCAGTACCAAACAAACAAACAAACATAAAACCAAAGTAACTCTGGGGCAGCAGCATTTGTTTTCTTTGTTCATCATGCCAATTGAGCTTGGCATATCCCGGATAAGTGTGTACTCAAGCTTCTGTGAGCTTGGCATTTTGAAGTGGCCTCTGTTTGGCTCAACAGCTTCTTAGATTTGCTATTATTTTTCATATCATGGCCCAAAGTATATGTATTTCTCTGATAAAGATAGCTTCCATCCATGAAGATCATAAGTTTTAGAATTAAACATTCTATGTACATCATCTCTTGACTCATAGAACAGCCTGCATGAAGCAAGTCTCAGAGTTATAAGGTACTAGACTTAGATAACACAGAGAGCCTTGCATTCATTCACTCATTCATTCAGCAGATACTCCATTCCAGGTATTGTATTACACCTTAGAGATCAAAGGTCCAAGGCCCACACAGAGCTTATAACCTGATAGGTAAAGACCTTAAAGAAATTAATTACAACAAAATATTATGCTTGTTTTTGTAGGACAGGGAACTATGGGAATACATATCAGAGGAGTCTAATCTTAGTAGGTACAGGAAGCCTCACCAAAGAAGCAAATGACCTTTAAAACTGGAAGGACAAGCAGTACTACCTCAGCTCAAAGGGGACAGTGTTCTAGGCAAGACACAGGCCTGCAAGCCTGGAAGGGAGCAGGAAAATGGGAAGAGTTCTTTGAATTTGGATCGTGGTATTGGAGGAAAGAGTGGGCCAGCTGAGCTAACAAGTTACTGAGCCAGGATTAGAATTTAGGCCTGATGGATGCCAATGCCTGCTCTTGACACCGCTCTCCAAAGCCTGTTGAAACTTGTAAAAAAAAAAAAAAAAAAAAAAAAAATCCAGACTGGTTTTTAGGTGTTTCAAGTGCCAGAAAGACTGAATTTCTCATTTCAAAATGACAGGATGACAGAGTAGTCCCACAAGTTTTGAAGGGTAAGAATCAGTTTTTGCATATTACTAATTCTGAAGAGCTAAGACTTTCCATCAGCAACTATGCACTAAGATTCAGAGAGGCAAATTCCAGTGGGTTATAATGGAATCCAGAGGGAAATTGTCCAGTGGTTTCTCAGGTTGATTATTTGTAACAACTTGCTGTCAATGTTTGTCATATAAACAATTGAAGATTAAAGTTCTAGTTTGTATTTTTATGTTTCTGTGAAATTTTGTTCTCATGTTCAGAAGTAGCCTAAGAACTGTGAGTGCATATAAGTAAAAAGATCATATTCAGTCATTCTGGCATCTTTAATTTAGAGATTAAACAATCTAATGGTCACTTACTTCAGAAAGACATTCACCCATTAGATTACACTCCTCTGAAATAAATTCCCAAAGCTCCCTTCCCTATAAATACAAGCATAATTTTAATTTGTTATCAATTTGTAATATTAATATGATATTTTTCACAAAGAGTATTTTTTACCACAAATGTATAGTTACAAAGCATATGTACCATGTATATTTGTTCTATGCATTATCATCAAAAAAGATTAAGACACAGTTAATGATGAATATCTGTGCATTTTAAATAAAGAGCAATATTCACATTCGAGATTGCATCTTTGTTTGCCTTGATTGTAAGTGAATAAATCTAATATTTTAAGTTCTCAAGGCAACTGTGGGGAAGACAAGGAAAGTTCAGTCATTAATCATATTGTGGAACTAGACACAGCAGAAAAAGAATTGAAACAAAACTCAGTGGACCAAAAATAATCCATATTGGAAAGTATAGATTTGCCTAGTCAGATGTGAGATTGAAGAGATATTTGTTTTTCTGAGCTGTTTCTTGACCTAAAATAAATAGTTGTATTGAACAAAACATTATACATCCCCTCTGAGACAAATAAATTGTAAATTAAAAGAACATGCTTTATGTATTAGAAGCACTTTTTCAAAAATTCTTACATAATCCAGGAATGTAAAGTGAAGTGATTGTTCATATAGGCATAGTTAAATACTATATTTTGAGGAGTAAAGGCAATGATTTATATCCTGAGGATATGTAGAAATAAAATAAAATGATGGATATAACCTCAGGTTATTTTAGTAATAAGCATGTGATAAATGGATTTTTCAAAGATTTTTTTACCACTAATAAGCTCTAGAAATTTTCTTTTGTTTCCTAGAAAAAAATTTAGTTGAATACTTTTATGTTAGAAAAATCATAAATGTAGAAGAGCTTGATAAAATAGAGGCCTGCCCAAGACAGATTTCATTTGCAGTTCCTAAGAGTTAACACTGTTGAAGGAATAATGCACCAAGACCCTTTTACTTTCTTCTCCCATCTGTGATGGTTCCTAAGATTCATGAACTTGTGGTTAATCTTTCTACTCCCCTCCCTCCATTTACCCCCTCCCAATCCCTGGATCTTTTCCCTAGGAATGTTTCCCCGCATTAGTCCTCTGCCTGGCTGGGGTTCCTGACCTGCTCGCATCAGCCCCCCACTACAGGTGAGCTCCCCACTTCTGCTCTCCATGCTCTGTGTGCACAGCTTCTTCGGAGACTCAGAGGTCTATAAATAATGCTATTTCCTCCACTGTTCTCATTCCCTATCTTCAACCCCCTTCTCCCTGTCTCTCCCACAGTCTCTCTTCTTCCCCTACTACCTTTACCAACAATCAATCCTCCAACATAAATGGATTCCATTGTGTCATTTCTGTTTAAATTTATCAAATATTTATCAAAGAATTGGCAAAAATTGCATGGCTTTTTGAAAGACCACATGGAAAGCCACAGTGTAATCAATGTATCTGTTGGGTATGGAAAGAGACCCCCTCTCCCCCCAGGTTCTTTTAGGGCTAGGGAAGCAACCCTGGCAGGAGATTATGGCCTGAAAAAGGATGATGGCAGTGGAGATGGAGGGAAATAAATGGCCTTGCAGTCCAAGGGGGTTGGGGGGTTGTGCATCCTTCATTCCAACCTTTTCCAGATTTTCAATAATTGCCTTCTAAAATATTTACCTCCAAGTGCTTAGAGAACACCTCTACTAAGGGCAAAGGGGAGGGAGGGGAAGGGAGGGGGAATAGGGGTAGGAAAGATGGTGGAATGAGATGGATATTATTACCCAAGGTATATGTATGAAGACACGAATGGTGTGACTCTACTTTGTGTACAATCAGAGACATGGAAAATTGTGTACTATGAATTGAAATGCATTATTATTCTGTCATGTATAACAAATTAGAATAAATAAAGACATTTAAAATTAAAAGAAAACACCTCTACTAGATATTGAACCCACTACCCTATCTCTGTAATGTGTGGACAGGACGTAAGCATCCCAACCTTAGTTTTCTTCTGTGAAGTGAGCCTACTGATATGATTTGTTTGATAGGATTGTTTTAAGGCTTAAATGAGATATGCTTTAAAGTTTTGAGTGCAATGCTTGGTCCCAGTAAGGGCATGATAAATGTTCATCACCGCACTGCTGTTACTGCAGATTCTATGACTGGGTCTTTCCTGATTCATCTGCAGTTCTGAACACTGTTTTTATGCCTTCAGCTCTATTTACTCTTCCTTTTGGAACTCTTTTTAACTTTTACAGTCTTACATAATCTTTGCTTCATTGCCTTTTTTTCTGATCTCATAAAATGAAGCATCCTTCTATATTGGAAGGGAACAAAATCAATATCTTGAAGGCAGCTGCATTACCATGTTCATTGCAGCATTATGCACAATTGCAGAGATATGGAATCAAATTAAGTATCCAACAACAGATGAACAGTTAAAAAAAGAGGTATGTGTGGTGGAGTATATATACACAATTGGATGTTCCCAAACTTGAAAAGAAGAAAATTTTGTTCTTTGCAACAACACGGATGACCTCTAGAATACTGTGCCTAGTAAAATAAATTGGAGAAAGACAAATACTGTAAGATCTAACATGTGGGATCTAAAAAAGTTGAAATAGAAACAGAGTAGGATGGAGGTTGCCAGGGGCTGGGGGGATGAGTTAAGGATATTGGTTGCAGAGTAAAGTTTCAGTTGTAAGATAAGTTGTGGGATCTAATGTACAGCATGGTGACTATCACTAATAATGCTGCACTGTATACTCGAGCTATGCTCAGGGAATACATCTCAAATGTCCTCACCAAAAACAAAGGCATTTGAGGTGATGCTTTAAAAGGAAGTGCACTAGCTAACATGATTGTGGCAATCATTACACATTCTATACATATACCCAACCATTACATTGGACTCCTTGAATTTATACAATTTCGTTTGTCAATCACACCTTAATAAGACTGGGAAATTTTAAAAAACTAAAATTTAAAAATTTTAAGAAGCAAATATACTTCTCAAGTGATCCCATTGGCATCTTGAAAAATTTACTTTCCCACTAACCCCAAAGGTGAAACTTAGCTGGCTGTAACTTAGGATGCTGCAACACGGAGTTGATAGTGTTGAGATTCTCAGTAAGGAAATAAACATATTCATGTTGTCTACTTGGAACACTTGAGACCACAGCACACTGTTTGAGTTTTTAAAGTATTACCCAAATGTCTGTTCTTAGACCATTGATATCTGTCTTTCTCCTTTACATATTCTCCAGTTTTAATTTAATTCTTCATTTATTTCTTTTTCTCACTGTTTTTAACAATTTCCCCTGATAAAATGTTTACTTATTTATTTTCCTGCAGTACTGGGGGCTGAACCCAGGTCCTTGCACATTCTAGGCAAGTGTTCTACCACTGAGCTACTATCCTGGCCCTTTTAAATTTTTGTTTTGAGATAGGGTCTCTGCAAGTCTCCCAAGCTGAACTCTAACTTGCGATTCTCCTGCCTCATACTCCCAATATTTGGGAGTATAGGTGTGCACTGCTGTACTGGACCTCTCCTAATAAAGCTGTTTTGTTAAAAATTTCCCCCTCGAACCCCAAAATTGTAATATCAACTAAAATAGGAAAATAAAGTTACTATCATCTTATTCTTATAAAATCTTACTCATAGAATACCCTAATTTATTTTTAGAATCATAAAAATTTAGAACAGGAAGTATCCTTAGAAAGTTTGACACTGTAAAGTTTTAAGTAACTAAGATTTTTTATGAATAGTTTATTTTACCTTAATAAGAAATTTTATTTTGTTTGTTGGAAAAAGTTGTCAAAGTCCTGGAGATTAACAAGAAAGATCATCAAGTGTTCATAAATCAATGCTGGAATTTTCTAGCAGAATCTTGGGGAATCATCTGGTTCTATGGATTGTACACTCTTGTTTGTCTTTGAGAAGCCCATTTATAAATCTGTAGTGATGGAGTTTTACTCTTTTTTATTTTTATTCTTTTTAATTATTTATTTATTTTTTGTTTATATATGACAGCGGAATGTATTACAATTCTTATTACACACATAGAGCACAATTTTTCATATCTCTGGTTGTATACGCAGTATATTCACACCTATTTGTGTCTTCATACCTGTACTTTGGACAATAATGATCAACACATTCCACAATCATTAATAACCCCATGCCCCCTCCCTTCCCCTACAACCCCTGGAGTTTTACTCTTGTAGAAAACTGATGATAATGCAACTGTTTCTTGTCCACAGCAAAGCAAATTATTCCCATTCATGATGATAGCAAATGAAAATGTAAATGTAAACATCTATAAGTTTTCTTCCCATTTGCATCAATATTAATGTCTTATTGATGTCCTCATTAATCAATGAATTAAAATTTTTGACAGGCATTCATTTTGTGTTTGTGGGGGAATTACCAATTTTGCCATTTTGAAAAATATGCTTTAATACAACTTTGTTCTAGAAAATCTGTTTAAACATTATTAATTGCTGTTTTACCTTTATTAAATAGAATTTAGTATACTTTATAAGATTTCAAGAACTTTTCAGTGTTTTAGGGTTTTTATGATGCACAGCAATTTACAGCTATCTAACTATCTAGGAGAAGCAGTAACATAGGGTTAAAAACAGGAGTTTAGAACCAAATGCTTGGGTTAAAATCCTGGCCTTTGCTCTCTGTGGGCTGTGTGCTCTGGGACTGGTTACTTAACCCCTTCATATTACAGTTTCTTCATGTTTACTATAAATGTGATGTGACAATTAAATGAAAAAGTACATGTAAGTCATTTGGGACAATTAGAAACTATTTTATTGTGATTTATATTGTCATTTTCAAAAGCAGTATCTTCTCACATATCATAGATGCTTTAATTTCTGAACACTGTGCTTGCCATGAAGAAAGATAAAATTATTTAAACCATGTGAGCAATTATTTCCATCCAGAGCTGGGTGAGCAAGTCTGCTTAACTCAGAAGTTCCACGAGCAGGTAGACCACTGGGGTCTCACCCTGTGCTAGATTCCAACGTGACCT
Organism: Marmota marmota marmota; assembly: GCF_001458135.2. Classification (NCBI taxonomy): domain Eukaryota; kingdom Metazoa; phylum Chordata; class Mammalia; order Rodentia; family Sciuridae; genus Marmota; species Marmota marmota. The sequence goes on along the minus strand of NW_025999960.1, from coordinate 2,356,864 downwards.
CTGTGACAGCTTTGCAATGTGTCACCTTGCTAGTCTGAATTTCATTTCCAAGAATTCTTGTATCCTTCTGGTTAGGGTGGGTCTCAAGGGGGATTCTTATAAGATTGGGAAGGCAGAGGGAGATGGCAACCTTTGGGCAGTTGACACACACTGTTGCTGACTCACCTTGTTATTCTGAGGCAGCAGCTAGGCTTGCAGTTCCTCTGCTACCCCTGAATTGTCCTTTAGTTTTTCTGAAGACACATGCATTCAGCTCTGTGACAAAGGACCCAGCTTCTGCAGGATACCCTCATCACCAAGATCAGTCAGAGGCTGCAGTCCTTTCTAGTGGGATTCCAACCTGTTTGTATGAGTTTTCCTTCCTGTCTGCTCTGTGAATATTAAGATCCAGCATCCGACACAGATACATAGCCTACAAACACTTGCTTACCCCATCCTTTTAACTGCATAAACCAATCCCCTGTAACAAATAGCTTCATGTACATACTGTGGTGTGTGTGTGTGTGTGTGTGTGTGTGTGTGTGTGTAATGTCACTAACCAGTTCCTACTTCTCATGTTGAGCCATACAAAATTTGGTACCAGGAGTGAGGAAGCCAAGAAGAGTACATTCAATTATGTATCCATTCACCCAACCAAAATGGACTCACACTCATTGTATAATCTGCCTTTATCACCAAAAAATGTATCATAAACATCTTAATAGTTATGTGAGTGTCTCATCCATTTGTAGTGACTAAATAGTCTCTTTTTATTATGTGCCATAATTTATTTAGTAAAGTATCTAATATGAACATTCAGTTTGCTTCTAGTGACAGTACTAAAACCAACACTTCTGTGTCTGCATACTGTTTTGATTATACTCTTAAGACAAATTCCCAAAAGATAAATTGTTTAATCAAATTATATGCACAATTAATTTTTTTATATTTTATACCCCTTAGGCCATCCCCTCTGGATTTCAGTGCATTGTTCTGGGAACAGATTTAGTTTTACAGTTGCTTTTAGAGATTTCTAGTAGCCAAAGTCTCTCTTTTAAGCCATTTGGCTCCTTTCTACTTCAAGTGACATCTCTGTAACTGACCTCTGAACTCTGGGTCATGAACTGAATTCAAAACTACTCTAGTTCTATTTCCCTTGCTCACCTACAGGAACCAACCTTGGCCCATTACAGAGCCATCAAGACCATACTCTACAGAGGAAGGAGCCCGGTGCTGGCTGGGGAGGTTTTCTGCAAGCAGCTTGCCTGTGGGCAGTGCTGATGTTTTTCATTCACCACTGTTTGCTAAGTGCTAAAGTAATTGGAGGTCTTCAGCAGAAATTTCCTGCTGACTGAGAGGATGAGTTGCTGAAATCCTTGGAACTCCCACAGCACTTACTCAGAGCTATCTGAATGCATTTAAACTCTCATTCAGAGGAGGCAAAGGGGAGTTTGGAAGTTGCTACCTGAGCTAATGCAGATGGCAGTTCTCCCATATTGTTTACTTTTCATCCTGTTGAAAATGATGTCCTCACCAATAGCATACAAGTGTTTCTTTTTTTTAAATTTTTATTGTTGGTTGTTCAAAACATTACATAGTTCTTGATATATCATATTAGTACAACCAATATGGAAAGCAGTATGGAGTTTCCTCAAAAGTCAAGCATTGGAACCATCATATGACCCAGGTAGACCACTCCTCAGTATTTATCCTAAAGAATTAAAGTCAGTATTATGGAATAGTCACGTTATGGAATCGGCATATGTGTCAATCAACAGATAAATGGAAAAAAATGTGGTATATATACACAATGAAGATTTTTTTCAGCTATAAAGAAGATTGAAATTATGCCATTTGCAGAAAAATGGATGGAACTGGAGAGCACTGTGGTAAGTGAAATAAACCAGACTCAGAAAGTCAAGGGTCAGATGTTTTCTTTCATATGTGGAAGCTAGAGAGGAAAAAATGGGGAAAGGGACCACATGAAAGTAGAAGGGAGACCAGTGGAATAGAGGAAGGGGAGCAGAGGGAGGGAGGGAGGGAGGAAGGGAGGAGGAGGCACTGGGAAATGAAATTGATCAAATAATGTTAGACACATCTATGAATATATTACAGTGAATCCCACAATTATGTGCAATCCTAATCACCAATAAATAAAGAACATATTCAAAAAAATGATGTCCTCACATTGCAGGTTTAGAAGTTATAAGGGGTCTTAGTAGGACGTAGTCCCTTTTAATTATGAACCATAAATATCCACTGAAATCTTATTTCATCCATATTCTCCTTGTCTTTTCAAATGTAAAAGAAAACAACTCTTCTCTTTTAAGTAACTATGAAATTTATTCTATTACAAGTGTAACAGTTGAATGGCTTTGATTGATACCCCATGGCCCTTTAAATAATTAAAAATTAAATAAAGATTTAATCTTTATTTTATGGTTCATGGTTCAGATGAAGAAACTAACTCCTTTCCACAGATGCTCTGATATATAAGAAACTTGTAGGTGATAGAATTTCAGAGAGTGGAGATCTAGGGAAGTACTGGCTTACCCATGAGGATAGTGAAGCAGTGAACTGCCAGTTCCAGTGTGAATATTACCTCAATAGGTTAAGAGGTTTTATGTCTGACTTACAGATCACAAAGTCTACAAGAACTGGTGAACTAGAAGACTGGAAATTAATTAAAACAATCAGCACATGACAAGTAACTTTATTTCAGAAATGTGAAACAGAGGTTTTACAAATGGGATGTATTTAAAAGACTTGGGAAATGCCCAGTTCTGAGTGATATTTTGGAAGGGAGGCTGCTGTCTAATTAGTAAAATAAATTTTAGAACATATAACTGTGTGGATGTGTTTGTGTGCTGGCAGCCAGTTACGTGAACGTGCCTCTTCTTATTAACAAGGAAAGCTCCTCTCTCATTCAGATTCACTCATAACACTCTTTGGTTTTCTGAAAATTTTCTGGTTGCTAGTATCCAAATGAACTAGAAATGAAGTGCTGTTTGTCCCTAATTGCTTTTCCACTAAGTAGAGCTTTACAAGTTGCAGTCTGTCAACAATGGTTAGCAATTATTTTTAAGAGAGAAAAACATTGTCCATAAAAATAATGGCTATCTCTCATTTCCAGACACTCTGTGCCAGACAGCTGGTGGTCAGCTCTGGGCACAAAGCAGATTCTCTGTCACATTGCTTTGGTTTCTTGGCTGTTCATAGGTGCTAACATTTGTATCTGGAGTGTCCCCAAAGGTCTGTGTGTTAAAGGTTTGCTCCCCAGAATGCTCTTACCAGAAATTGATGGAATCTTAGTAGGCAGGCCTAGGGGGAGGTCTTCAGTCATTGGAGATGTGCTCTTGAAGGTGATTGTGGTACCCAGGTCTCTTTCTTCTCTTTTATGCTGTGTCCATGTAAGTGAATGGCTCTACTCTGCTATGCATTCCTCACCATGATATACCTCCTTGTCTCAGGTCCCAAAGCAACCAGGCCAAATTACCATGGACTGAAACCTCCAAAACTGTGTGAGCTGAGATGAAGCTTTCCTGTTTATAAGTTGGGTATCTCAGGTATTTATTAAAGTAAGGAACAGCTAGCTTACACAATAGGTAATAATCAATTGAACTCTTCAGGATCTGGAGCCAGTAACATTTTTTTGAAAGGAGACTTGAGCAGTAATAAAGGAATGGGTGGAGAGGAAGGGGGCTTTAGATTTTTATATTTGAGGGATTAGGATCAATGTTAGAAAAGCAACTCTGGATGCTTAGGGTCCATTATTTAATATAGACTAATTCTATTAAAGGGATTTTAGAGGTCATTATAGTTCAATTTCATCATTTTATAGATAAGAAAGGTGAGGACTTTGACATTTTCTTCATCTATCTCTTTTCTGAGTCTGTTCACTTTATAGGTATTCAGTAAATACATGGGCAGTGAAATAGGACATAGATGGAGGAATCAGATGGTTGATTAAATGAAAGAAATACAGTAAATATTTGTTGTCAGGCCTAGCTAAAGGAAATACTGAACTCAATAAAATGTTTTTTTTTTTCTAATGGAGTGCTACATTGTTCCAAGAATACACAAAACTGAGCATAAATTATAGTATTCTAGGTTGATTGGGGAGTATACTATACTCATATAATCCTTCAGGATTTGTGTGAACATCAGTTTTCGTTATTCTAGGGGATCTCTGATGCATTGTTTGTAGAGATTTCCACTAGACAGAACATGGGAATTAAAGTGAGCTATATGCTTACTAGATCACTGCCCTAGGAGTCTACTGACTAAACTGGGTGAGCTGAATAGAACATGTAAGAACTGGCTTCCAGATATGATGCCCATGGTGGGCACTCACCATTTAAGCAGAAAGAAGGTGTAGTCTACTTACGCACCACAACTTCTGACCTGGTGCCATATGCAAGATGGTACTGAATGCATGAGGGAAGGTTGCCTGTGACTTTGGAATACAGTATCCTCTTAACAAAACTAAAATAGCCCACATAGGTAGCAAAACTGTATCTCTGGTCTCTATGGTTATGCTCTAACCTCTTTGTCTTCAAATGTTTTTTGGTCATGTATCCCCATCATGATGTTTAGCATGTCCTCCTGATGTATGTTTATTTATCTATGCATAAATTATGTGTGTGTTTTACCAGTATAAAATGCACTTGCAAAATAGACATTTAAAAGATAAGAAAAAACACATAAATAGATATCTCATGGTTTCTTCCTTCCCAAAATGAGGTTGATAAAACCCACACCATAAAATATTTCTAGAGATCCCTGGACTGTTAATTATACCTCACTTTCAAATCCAATCCCATCTGAATATTATGTTTCTTAAGTACTAAAATATAGAATTAACCTTCAATAAAACATGTTAAATAATAAGGGAAAGAGATTAAGAATAATAAAATAGATCATTTATATACATACACACATATATACACAGATGAATAACAGCAGCTGCCAACTAGTAACTACGTGGAGCTGTGGCAGGACATATTTCTGCAACCTGTCACAGAACAGCGGCTGGTATTTAAAACTTCCTCCTTCCATTACACATTCCATGTGTCCTCTTCCATCAGCCAAACCTTTAGCCAGCCAGAGTTCTTTATGTGAAAAGTCTAAATCTTCAGTGGTTCTTCCCTTTATGAGTTTCTGCCATTTTCAGTAAATTTTTACTGTTAGAAAAGGAGGTAGTAAGAATCGTCTCAGAGAATCCCTTGGGACCCAGAAACAGTCCTTCCCGCCTATATTTTCTGGCATTGATCTCATTTCCTCTAGGAAACAGAATCCACTACTCAGTCGGCAGAGTAGGCCTCCTTCTTACCTCTGTGTTAGTGGTATGAAGAACTTAGAATGACCTGGTAGCAGTCTCAAACACCAGTCCCATGTAACAATTGTTGTAAGGACTTTTCTCTTGTGAACAAAGTCCTCCAAACATTAGAACTAAATGCATCAGAGATAGATTCAAAACCTCTGTGGGTGGATTATTGGGTGTGATTATGAGAGGAGCTACACTCAGTGCCACCTGTGCTTTCTCAGACCCATGTATTCTGGCTGCAGAAGAGACAATGGCGTACATTGTTCTCTGACTGAAATGGTATACTAAACCCTGGACGACAGAACCTTATCTTCTCAGGGTTTAATATTTTTTATGCTTTTATATACGGAAGTTCAAAATTTTCTTTTTCATGTTGTATGCTGTGGAATATAATTTGTAGCTTATTTCCGTATTTCCTGTATTCCTTATTGAAAATGCTTGGAACCAGAGTGTTTTTGTTTTGTTTTGTTTTTGGAATATTTTCACATAAATAATGAGATAACTTGGGGATAGGATCTGGGTTTAAACACAAGATTCATATGTTTCATTTATACCTTATGCACATAGCCTGAGTATTTGTTTATGTAGTATTTTCAACACATCTACATTTTGACTGAAACCCATCACATGAGATCAGGTGTGGAATTTTCCACTTGTGATATGTTGGCTCTTACAAAGGCTTGGGTTTGGAGCATTTCAGATGTAAGATTTTTAATTAGGGACACTCAACCTGTACTAAGCTCGATCCTGTGACATTGATAATTTCATTTATTAGTTCTAGCATTTTCTTTATAAAATCCTTAGAAATTTCTATGTAAATAATCATGTTATCTGCAAAGAGAAAACATTGTACTTCTTCCTACCTGATGTTTTTAAATTTCCTTTTTTATTTTTGCATTATCACAATGGCAAAGATCTGTAGTATGGTGTTGAAGAGAAGTGGTGGAAGCATCCTTTAAGGAGGGCACACCACGTGGCTGTTTCTGGGCCCTTGAGCTCAAGGAGGATGGGGTATTAGCTAGCTGGTGCAGGTGTCTCCTAAACTTGGATCTGCAAGTCTTAGAGAAATCTCAACCCACATTTCATTTAACTAATGTTACAAGAAAGAAGTATCACTGCCATGGTGAAGAAGCATTGCTAGGGTGAGAAGCACAGGAATAAGACAACACACAGAAAGTCCATGGGAAGCCAAAGGAGCCATCTTTCATTCCTCCTCAATTTTCCAGTTTCTTTCTAGTGTCCTCCTTTGGCAAAGAGATTCTACTACAGTCAGGTGGCAAAATAGGAATGCAGTTTGCAGAATCCTTATGATGCTGGGTTTGGGATTCTGCAAGCCAAGAGACAGCAGCTTAATAACAGACACTCCAGGAATACACTTTATGGACTTATTAGTCTCAGGCATGGTTTTGCTTGGATGCTGGAGTGAGTCCTAGAAGTCATTAGAACTTTACCTGTTTTCTTCTCTTAGTTTGGAGATTTGTTTGGCAAAGAGTGTCATGCTCTGAGATCTACCTCCAACTGAGGTACTGGGAGCCCAACTCTAGGTATCCAAGCTGGCTTCTGGAAGCTTCTTTCCAGTTTCACTTCTATCCAAACTCAGCCCATACCAGATTTTCTTTTACCCTTTTTTCCCACTTCCCTGATTCATTGTAACTTTCTTCCACAAAAGTATTTTATTCTTGGCCCTAAGAAATGAAAACTTTCTTTATAGCATCTTCTGTGTTAAATGGTGTTTTAGTCATCATTGTGACCAAAAGACCTGACAAGAGCAATTTAGGGAGGAAAACTTTATTTGGCGATCTCAATTTCAGAGGCCTCAATCCATAGATGACAAAATCTATTGTTCTAGGCCCAAGGTAAGGCAGAACATCTTGGTGGAAGGGTGTGGCCTCAGAGGAAACCAGGTCAGGATATAGTACCCGGAAGCAGAGAGAGAGAGCTCTCTACTTACCAGGAATAAAATAAAAACCCCAAAGGCACAGCCCCAGTGACCTACCTCCTTCAGCCACACCCTACCTGCTACAGTTACCACCTCTAAACTTTCCTACAATGTCTCACACATGAGCTTTGGGGAACGCCTCACATATAAACCATAACAAATAGTACGATTCTATTCAATGTACCATGAAGTCCAGCAATTTCACATCTGCCTTCCTCTTACATATTGATGCACACACATTCACATATTCACACACACACACACACACAATTGTACAGACACTGGAAACTTCAGTATAGAAAGCCTGACATTTTTGTTGTTGTTGTTATTCAAGGAAGGTAAGGGGACTTCTTGCCATCACACAAAGAAAGGAGAGGCAGAATTGCTATTTGGCCTTCACATTAGCTGATTCTAAAGCTCTTACCCTTCCTGTTTTCCCACACTGTCACTCTTCCCTTATTTTTAATACTAACAATAATGACTCCACTTACATCACTTCATTTTTCAAAGCGTTTTCACATATCTGGGCTGTATGTGCTAAAAGCAACTCCTCTAAAAAGCAGACAGATTATATTACTTTTTCTGTGTTACAAGAGAGGAAGTTGGCTTAGAACATTTTGTAATAGAAGGAGGAAAACATTTCCAAAGGGAACATGGACCAGTGGATGATTCTGTCACCATTTCAGTATACTTTCCATTTAGGCTCATTTTAAAAAACCTATGATTCTTCACAAATAATACCTGAAGTCTCTTTCACTTTCATGTGTACTATGAAGCACTATTTGTATTTTTATAGATGGTTTTATTTTCCAGGAGGACAGTGTAAGGATGAGCTGTCTTTGCTGAGAACTTATAAGTCTGAAACATCAGATCCGGGCAAGGTCATGATTACTAATCAAGTCAGAATAAAATTTGTGTTGAGTATACATGTAGGAAACTTTAATGTCTTTAAAAAATTGTTTCCCACAGTAATTAATGGTACATTTATGTTTTCTTCTAATTCTTTCTCTAATTATTTGTGGAGTACGATGGTCTGTATATTTGTGTCCCTCCAAAATTCATTCGTTGCACTGGGCCTTAGACATGAGGACTCCAGCCCCATGAATCAATCAGACCAGTGTCCTTGTAAAAGAGACTTGAAGAAGCCATTTTACCCTTCCTCATGAGAGAACACATCTACAAGCCACAGTCTTCGAAGCAGAGAGCAAGCTCTCCTCAGATATCAGATCTGCTGGCACCTTAATCTTGGACTTTCCAGCCTCTAGAACTGTCAACAACTCTCAAGTTTTTATGAATTACCCAGCTGTTATGGTTTGGATAGGAGGTGTCTCCCCAAAAGCTCACATGTGAGACAATACAAGGAAGTTTAGAAGTGAAATGATTGTTTTATAAAAACCTTAACCTAATCAGTGCATTCACTCACTGATATGGATTACCTGAGTGGTAACTGTAGGCACCGTATGGTATGGCTAGAGGAAGTGAGTCACTGGGTGCATGGCTTTGGGGTTTATATTTTGTCCCTGGTGAGCAGAACACACACACTCTCTCTTTCTCCCTCCTTCCTGGTCCCATGTCCCAAGCTGCTTTCCTCTGCTGTGCTTTTATGCCATGATATTCTGCCTCATCTTAGGCTCAGAGCAATGGAGCCACCCATCTATGGACTGAGGCCTCTAAACCATGAGCGCCAAATAAATTTTCTTCCTCTAAAATTGTTCTTCCTCTAAAATAGTGGTGAAAAGCTGACTAAAACATCAGTGTGTGGTATTTTGTTGTAACAGCCTGAACAAACTAAATAGGTGGCATATCTTTTAGAACATCTATTTCTTCAAGTGGTTTGCTTTGGAAAAGAAAACTAAAAAAATGAAGGCTTTGTGCTTATTTCTCACTACAGTGTTGGTCTTGCATTACCCAAGAGCAAGGAGAGTACAGCTATTTATCATTTATTAATCACCCTGAAAATATCTTCTGGTTCATATCAGTGATGTGACTTTATAGCTTCATTTTTCCAGGGTCTTCTTTTTTGGGAGGTAGAGTAGCCAATTTGCAGGGTCACTTGTCTTGAACTAGAATTGATAATTATCCACCACTCCTTAGCTGTATTTCAGTTAATCCTCATCAGAAACTTTCAACAAAGACCAACTTGAAACCAACAACTTCATCCTCATCTCCAATGCCTCTAGAATGTATAATGGAATGAGAAGTGTTTATTGAATGCTTCCGGCTCTTAGCTTTTTCCTCTTTACACACTTCACCTCATTGTGCTGGTTAATTTTGTATGTCAACATGACTGGGCCAGAGCATCCCCAGATAATTGGTCAAACTGTGTTCTAGATATTTCTATGGTGGTATCTTTGGGTGAGACTAATGTTTAAATGGGTAGATTTTGAATAAAGTAGATCACTCTCTGTAAGGTGAGAGTCTTTGACAGAATAAAGACTGATCTCTTAAGAAAGAAGGAATTCTGACAGCAAGCTGACTTTGGGCTAGAACTACAATTCTCTGGAGAACCCTGAATAACATTCACACTTAATCCTCACAATTGATAGTTGTTATTATTACATTTTTTAATCTGGTGAAACCAGAGTTCAGAGAGATTAAACCACAATCATACAGTTAATATGTGACAGGGTCAGGATTTGAACCTGTGCAGTTTCCACAGTGTTCTCACTACTGTGCTATATGTTTGTCTACAGTGCTGTGCTATGCCATATTACCATACAAAATCAGAAAATCCTGACTAAACTTGGAAGAGCATGCAAAGACTCATTGGCATTGTAACTTTTAGAATACTTTTTGAGTTATATGTTATAACTCACATGACATTTGGCGTGAAGTCATGTAATAGTAATACCAAAGATCCCTTTGCCTGGGAAATATATAAAAACCATTGCTCAGCAAATGCCACATCACTTGGTTAATGGGAGATCCACTTTCATCTTGGACTCCAAGCAGAGAGAAACTGCTTTCCTCAAGGTTTGTAACATTTCTCCTCTTCACAGCTTTGAATCAACACTCATAAGAATTCTTGTAAGAGTACAATACAGATTACATTGTTAAAAATATAAAACAAAATTATAATAAAATGCAGATAAATTTATCTTCAATTTTGCCATTCCAACCATCCAAAGGCTTCGTTTTTTAGTTTTCTTTTCAGTATGCCTCAGTATTTTATTTGCACTTGTAATTATGGTAGAGATACAATTTTACATTTTCTCCTCATTAAAAAAAGGCATTTTAATACATAGAAGAACAAAATGGCTTTCCTTTCTTGAATTTCAGAGAGAAACTCCAGGGCAAAGGGAAAATAGTTGGCATTCAGGTATGCCTGAAATGTGAATATTCTGTGTAACCAGGCACCTAAGGTTAAAAATAAAAACAAACTGTCTTGATCAACTAGATGATTTTCTTTGATTAACTTCATATAATTAGAACCTGGTTTGTACTGAAAATGGGTAAAGGAGGGTCAGGGAAACAATACCTGCTCTCCAGTCCATTGAGAATATCATCTTCTCTGAACTTAAACTTTAGCCACCTGTGTGAGCTTCCCAGCCATCCAGTAACCTGCTGATTTGCATGAGCACCTGAAGAGTAGCCAGAAAATGGACTGAAATTAAATCTTCTGTCAAATAAAAGAGGCGAATCAACATAAAAGTGAGATTCTGAAAAGGCATAAACAGTGAGGATTATAGCAGAAGGATATAATCCTTTTTTTGGTTCTTCCACTGACAAAAGGAATGAATGAGCCTGAACTGTCTGGTTAGCAGAGGCTGAGGTTTCACTGCCGCTTATAGTGTGCTGTGTCATGGGGCCATCTGTTCTGGTCCTGTGAAAATTAGGAGTTCCTGGGGAAAGCATTGATTTTTTTTTAGCTTCCTAGGAAGTGTTTCTGGAAAAATAGGTTAAAATTGGTTTGGAATAATGAAGGCATATGTGTGAGAATGATGAATGCCTCCTCCAGGTGATGTCAGGGCAGCCAGCAGCAAGCCATGGGAATTGGTATAATGTCTGGTCAGAATTTGACATCTTCACTAACGATCTGGAAGAGGGCATCAATGACCCATTAATGAAATCCACAGATGAAGTGGAATGATTGATTAGATGCAAGAAAGCAAAGAAATTAGTGATATTAGTAAAATGAGATGCAACTTGTGGAAATGCTCACTCATCCTTGAAACAGGAAATCACCATCTGAAAGTAATTTAATGGGACCAATCAGTCCAGAAAGTACCAGTGCCAGCAGAGACCTGGAGGTGGTGCCGGAGAGAAGATCAGACAGAGATGGGATGCTGAGCCAGAACAATTGAAGCTTCTCTCTGGAAAGATCTCTGGACATTTGGCCAGTGTTCATGTGCAACCCCCAGCTCCTGACACCCAGCCAGAGTCCCTAAAATACATTCTGCTTCTGCCTAGTGGCCAGCCTGTCCTCTCACTTCTAGCTCTGGCTGGGGAAGAAGGCTCCAGATGGCCTCCCCCATTAGCGTTTCAACAAAGCAAAGTTGATGGTGTTTAACACTCTGCTCCTTTGAGGCCAATAACTAGGCCAAGGACAGAAGTGTGGCTCCAACATCCTTATTGAGGATTGGATAGTGGTCTGGCTTGGGTCAGAAGCTGACCCAATGGCCTACACCTCCATTCTAGTACAGGCATGTGCTCTATTCACCATTGTGCTGGCCATGACATCAGCTGCTCCTCTCACCACATGGCTTGGCCTCTGGGCTTGCTGAGGCTATCAAGGCAGCAGCATTTTGGGTTCCTTTCCCTGGCATCCATGTGCCACCCTTTCAATGTCCATGTCCTTTTGAAGCACCTGGGTGGGACTGAAGAATGTAAAGTGTCCACCAGTGAAAACTTGTGTCTTAGAAAGGCCTGCTTTCAAACATCTGTTTCCTCCAGTCTCAGGAAAACCTAACTCGCCTCTCAAGGTCTGACTGAACTCCTCCCTCTCACCCCTGATCTCTGCTACCATCTTGACAGTAAGTTTAACCAAGCCTCCTAAGCTTCCTCTAAGAGAAAGGGAGCTCGGGGCCTCCAGGACTAAAAATCTTCTTTCCGTCTTTAGTGATGCTCCTATCCTGTGTAAGTAAATAAGACACAGCTAATTTCTCTATCACATCACATCATACAAGGTAGTGCCACATTAGGTTTCTAAACTCAGGGGCTAAAAAAAAGATTGTTTTCTTGTGAGAACCCAAAAGTCCAATAAATGAAACTTTCAAATATTATTTTCTTAAGTCATCTAGAGAACTTATTTTAAGTTTATGGGGATTTAACATTTAGGAGAGTTATGGATTACTGGGTGAACCTCAGAGTGAATTGTTGTTACATGATTCTTAGGTTACCAAAGAAGAAATGGCAATGGTAGGTAGAATCAATACAGTTCTGTGTATTGTAAATAACAATGTGTCCTGCAGACTGTGGGCTGAGATGAGCACTTCAGGCCCAGGCCAGTTGATCACTGATCCACAGCAGAATTGGAGAGCCAGGATCCCATTGGCAGCCTCTCACGTCCTTCAGTCCAGGCCTCCTTACTCCAAAGCTCTCTTGCCGATACCTGTTCTAGGACATATATCCCATCCTCATGTGTGACATGAAGACCCAGTTTCAAAGTGCAGCTAAGGATGCAGTGGGGTGGGCTGCACCCAATGTGAATTTTAGACCATCCTGGCCCAGCCCTGATGGACTCCACTGAGGAGAAGCCTTCCCTTGGTCCACAGCCACTGCTGGAGCCTCAACCATGGCTTGTCAAATGTCAACTGGATGCCTCCAGCATTCAAGTGAAAAGATCTGACATCTCCTAACCCCCGTGGCCTTCACCTCTGCTGTTCCTGACATGAAGCCTCCACCTGCTCCACTGGTCTTTCCCTTGGAGCCATTACAGTGGCTGCTGCTGAGATTACATTTAATGTCACCCTCAATTAACCTGACAGGATACAGTCCTCCCAAACCCCTCCCGGGAATAGGAGAAAAGAACAGGCTAGGGGTGGGAAACTGAAAAAGGCTTTTATGTTCCTGGCTCTTCTGCAGGTAAATCTCTCAGAAAATTGCTGTTTTATTGTTTCCAGGCACTGAGCTCACATTACCCCAGCCCAGGCCTGGAAGCTCTGTCAGCCCATCCATCAGCTTTTACAGGGTGAAAACCTCTGGGAAACATGGAAACCATTCAGCAAACTGGAAACATTAATGACACGGTCCAAATAAACACCAAATATTCATGCCTGGATATTACCTTCCAATTTCTTCTTTCAGATAAAAATAGCATGGAACTTGATTGCAACAGAAATCAACAGAACATGTGTGTGTGTGTACAAGTAAACACACACACAAGATGGTATCAGAGCCAAGTGCATGAGGAATTTTTCAGAGGAAATGAAAATGTAGTTCCTGTCAACCTTTCTCAGAGAGACCATTCTTTTCTCTCTGGAAGTTGTACAATACACAATCCAGAAGTATTACAGAAGTAATAGAGTATTGACTACTTCTTTATATAGATATGGATCGATTGCTTAATTATTTATTTTATCCATACGTTTGTGTAGCATTATCAAAAACAGCACCGGCGGTTTAAATGAAAGATAAGAAAGGACTCCTCCAGTTAGTCCAATCCCTTTTTAATTTTGGAATATTCCAAGCATATTTTATAAAACATAATGAATTGTGGGCTATTATTTCATTGAATTATATTAATCATTACATGATCAAGAAAGGGTTGACAGATTTAGCAAATAAAAATTCCAGATGCCCAGTTAATTTTGATTTTAAGACAAAAACCAAATATTACCTGGAACATACTTAAGTGAAAAAAATCATCAGAAATTTGAATTTAACTAGCCATACCTTACTGTATCTAGCAATCTTACCACAAGACCCGTTTCACTCTGGGTGCCCTGTAATCCAACCACTCAGCAGGATGATGTAAGAGGACAGCTTGAGCCTTGGAGTTTGGGGCCAGCCTGGGCAACATAGGGAGACCCCATCCCAAACACACAAAAGAACTATTTCACCCAAAATGTTTCCAATGTATGTGGCACATCAGTACTTATAAAACAACCTGGCTTGCCCTTTGAAGAACAACTACTATTAGACAGTTGTAACCATCTGGATATCAGCAAAGTACACGTTAAGAAAAACTAAGGCAGAGCAAAGGTTGACTATGCTGTGATCGCTCTCCAGAGTGCCACAATTTGCCACTCATTGTTCTTTATTCTGTTTTTGCAGTAACATACCTTAATAGATTTTTTCCAAGTCTACCACAGCCAATTTCTTAATCATTCAGAAGTAGAAACATGAACACACCTGAAAAAAAAAAAAAACACATTAAAAAAATACCAGTGATATTAAAGCCTGGGAAGGGAAAGAGAGTTGGTTAATGGGTACAGGGGTACAGTTGGATTGGAGGTATGAATGTTAATCTTCTATAGCACAGAATCATAACTATGACTGGCACAAATTAATTGCATATTAATTGTTGGTGGAGAGGATTTTAAATGATTCAAACAAAAAGAAATGAAAAATGTCTGAAGTGGTGTATAGGATCTTGATCTAAGCATTACACATTGTGTACATGTGTTGGAAAAGTCACACTGTACCCCATAAATATGTACAATGACTGTGTCAATTAAAACATATAAAATAAAATTCTCAGAAGAAGGAAAATGAGGATTTAATTGATTATGTTAATCTAATTTTATCTGGAAACTTGTTGCTTTAAAAAAAATATGCTCTTGAATTAGGCAAGTGACATTGCTGCACTTAAGGTGAGCATCTTGAATTTGATTTTTAAATTTTTTCACTCTTGTTAAGTTTTCTAAAGATTGCTTTCATTCTAAGAAATTAGTATTTCAAGCTTCCTATTAAGAAGGAAAGAAAAATGTATGTTTGACTTGTGAAAAATTTTATCACTTTTAAAAATTAATTTCCAAAATTTCCCTGAGAGTAGTACGCTCCACAGAGTGAAATCTGAGGTAGATAGTGCTACAGCACTCTTAATTGGAGTTAATCAACTTGATATAGGAGATCCTATAATTTACAATAAAAGTAGCCCTCAATGATGTTCTCTTTCTACTCAGTTCCAATATGCATCAACAACAGTGGTCCTCTATCAGTGATTTATAAAGGAGGAGGGATGTATATATTTTTTTCATTTTTTTAAGGTGCACTCATTATGAATCAAATATAATTCATGGTAAAAGCATTTTCAAAATTCAATTTGAATTAATTACAAGTTATAGCTTTGTTCATTTATAAAATATTAAACTATCTGTAAAATGTATGTTTTCATATGTCA
Organism: Marmota marmota marmota; assembly: GCF_001458135.2. NCBI lineage: Eukaryota > Metazoa > Chordata > Mammalia > Rodentia > Sciuridae > Marmota > Marmota marmota. The sequence goes on along the minus strand of NW_025999960.1, from coordinate 2,341,336 downwards.
AAATTGGCTGAATATCTACAGTTTTCCCTGGCTCAGCCAAATAATTAATTATTTTTTAAACTAACTTTATTGAGCTATAAGTTACATACGATAAAATGCACCCATTTCAAGAGTACAGTTCAAAGACCGTCTACACTTCCTGAAATTACCACAAGACAGAAAGCATTTGCATCTCCTCAAACATTTCCTTTTTAAAATTTTTTTATTTGTTCTTTTTAGTTATACATGACAATAGAATGTATCTTGACATATTATACAACATGGAATATAACTTCCTATTATGCATTACAAGATTTTTTAGTTTACACTGGTCATGTATTCATATTTGAACATAGGAAAGTAATGTCCAATTCATTCTACTGTTTTTTTCTATTCCCATCCACTCCTCCCTTCCCTTCATTCCCATTTGTCTAATAAAAAGTACTTTCTTCCTTACCCGGGGCCCTGCTTATTGTGTGTTAGCAGATAACAGAGAGAATATGCAGACTTTGGTTTTTTGGAATTGACTTATTTCACTTAGCACGATAGTCTCCAATTCCATCTATTTACTGGCAAATGCCATAATTTTATTTTTCTTAGGGATGAGTAATATTTCATTGTGTATATATACATTTTCTTTATCTATTCATGTGTTGAAGGGCACCTTGGTTGGTTCATATTATAAATATGTTATATATGTCTATATGTTATAAACATTGATGAGGCCATGTCACTATAGTTATGCTGATTTTACGTCCTTTGGGTATATACTCAGGAGTGGGATAAGTGGGTCAAATGGTGATTCCATTCCAAGTTCTGAAACATGTCTTTATGTCCCTTTCCAGTCAATCTCTGCTTCCTATTCCCTTGTCCTAAGAAACCATCCACTGACTAACTTTTTAACCACTATACACTAGCTTTGTCATCTCTAGAATTTTATAAAAATTAAGTAACAACATGTATATTTTGATGTTTCACTCTGACAAGTATGTCTTGGTATTCATCCACATTATTGCATTCAACAGTGTTTCCTTTCTCTCTATTGCTGAGTGGTATGAATATATAACAGTTTGTTTACCCACTAACTATTAGATATTTGAATTGATTCCACTTGGGGTGTGTTTCAAAGATGAATATTTGTGCACAAATCTTTGTGTGAATATATGATTTCATTTGAGTAAATACCTAGGAGTGGAATTGCTAGATCATATTTAACTGACAAACTATTTTACAAGTTTTTTGTACCATTTCACATTTCAATCAGCAATGTATGTGATTCTCACATGTTTTACCCTTGCCACACTTGATAAAACACTCTTTAATTTTAGCTTTTCTAGTGAGTGTGCATTGTAGTATGTCATTATGGTTCTAACTTGCATTTTCTGATGAATCAATAATTTTAGTACTTTTCCATGATCTTACAGGCCATTCAAACCTTTGGTGAAGTACATGTTCAAATATATTTCCAAATTTTAATTGCATTAGTTGTATTATTATTATTAATAGTAATATTAGTATTATATATTTTATAAAGGAGCACTGGATCAACATATATATTCAAGTCCATAAATGTTATTTGCATTTTTAAATGATGCCTTCCAAAGAGCAGTTCTTCATTTTGATAAAGTCCATATACTAAACTTTTTATTTTACAATTTATTTTTTTTCATGTTATAAGGAATTTTTGCACAGCCAAAGTCACAAAACTGTTCTCTCTTGTTTTCTTCTAGACTTTCATAGTTTCAGTTTTATGGTTAAGTCTATGATCAATTTGAAATTATTTTTTTTTACAGTATCATTTTTTTTCTATATGTGTATCAAGTTATTCCAGCACTATTTGTTGAAAAGACTACCTTTTACTATTAAATTATTTAGGCACAGTTTTCAAAGATCAATTGCCCATATGTGTGGATTTCTGGACTCTTTTATTTTGCTTCATTGATCGACAGGTTTATCTTTAAGACAATACTACATTGTATGTTAATAACTATTGCTTTATGATAAGTCCTGAATTCAAGTAGTAGAATTTCTGCTATTATGTTCATTATTTTCAAAATTGTTTGATTTTTCTTGTTTTTTTATGTCTGCGTAAATTTTAAAATCAGTTTTTCAAATTCTACCTTTCATCTCAAAAGGAAGGTCTTCTAGTAGTTTCATTAGAGTCATGTTAAACCTACTGGTCAGGGCTGGGTGTGTGGTTCAATGGTAAAGTACTTGCCTAGCATGTGTGAGGCCCTGAGTTTGAGCCCCAGCATTGGGGATGTGGGGGTCGAGGGAACTAGTGGTCAATTTGTGAATAATTACTATCTTACCATTATTGAATCTGCCAACTCATGAACATAATATATATCTCCATTTCTCAATTTATGTCTTTAGTTTGTTCCACAATGTTTTCTGGGTGTTTTTTGTTTGTTTGTTTTGGTATAGATCTAGAATGCATTATGTTAAATTTATCACTATTTCATATCATTTGATGTCATTGGAACTGTTATCTTTTCTCTTACTTTTCCAATTTTTTTGCTACTAGTATTTAGAAATAATGTTTTTTTAAAATTCATCTGTAGGATGTTACCTTGCTAATTCATGTACTTTTCTAGTAGCTTTTTGAACATGTTTAAGGATTTTCTATACATAAGACCTGGTAATATGCTAATAAAGACACTTTCACTTCATCATTTCCGATAAATGTACATGTTATTTCTATATATAATAAACTTTAAAATGGAGATATATATTATGTTCATGACTTGGCAGATTCAATAATGGTAAGATAGTAATTATTCACAAATAATTACTAAGTACCCAAACTTAGGAAATAATCATTAACCACTGAATACTATGCTAATAGTATGCTAATAGTGATTTTTACATAGGCACTTTTTATCAGGTTCAATGAAGTTTCCCTCTAGTCCTAACTTATTGAGAATTTTTAATATCTTGAATGGTTGTTAAATTTTTCAAATACTTTTTCTGCATCTTTGAGATGATAATGTTTTTTCTTCTTTTATGGTAATAGAGTGAACTATGTTAACTGAATGATTGATTTCTAATGCTAAACTCATGTTGAATTCTTGAATAAATATTAAATGATCATATTTTACTTTCATGTATATATATGTATATATTTACATACAGACATGCAATTGATTTTAAAGTATTTCATTTGGAACGTTTGCATCTGTGTGTGAGATTTGGGTCTCTAGCTTTTTGTTTCTGTTTTAACTTTTTTCATATGCAAGATCTTTGATTTTGGTAATAATATAATTCTAGGCTGAGAGAAGTGGTAAGAAGTATACCTTCCTCTTCTGCTTTCTAAAATTTATTTTAGTATTGCTATTATGTCTTTCATAAATATTTTATTGAATTTACTAATGTAATCCTTTGAGCCTGGAGTTTTCTTTGTAGGAATGTTTTAAATTATAGATTCAAGTTAATCTATTAAATTTATTTCAATCTACTTAATTGATTTCTGCTCTTCACTTCTATCTACCAACCTAGGACTTAATTTGCATTGAGACTGGCCAAAAAAATTAAAAAAAAAAATTTTTTTATAGTTGTCCATGGACAGAATGCCTTTATTTTATTTGTTTATTTTTTTATGTGGTGCTAAGGATTGAACCCAGTGCCTCATACATGCTAGGAAAGCACTCTGCCACTGAGCTACAACCCCAGCCCCCCGAAAATTCTTAAGGAAAGTTGAAGAAACAGCTGGGCACTGAGGGGCAGTCTCAGTAACTAGGGTGGTTGAGGCAGGAGAATCAGAAGTTCAAGGCCAGCTGGGACAACTTGAGAAACACTGTCTCAAAATAAAATAAAAAGGGCTGGGATATGCCCCAGTGGTAGAGCACTTGCTTAGCACACACACACACACACACACAAAAACAAACAACAAAAAAAAAACAATGACAACAACAAAAAGATGACAGAAAGAGTTCGAGTCTTCAAACTCAATAGATTAAGTTGAATCAGTTTGAGTGGCATCTCAAAGCAGGCAAAATGAGGCTCTAAGTGAAGAGGAAGGGCTATGTGAGTTGCAGGTCATCCTAAGGTTGCAACTGAATGGAGGATGGGGATAATACTGCAGTTGAGAGCCCTCTTGCTGGCCATTCTTTGACTAGTGTAGAAGTTGGCTACAAAAGCAATCTTGCTCCAGATCACTGTCATGCTGTCTAGATGACTTTTTCATCTCAAAATAAGTGTTTGAACATAGACCAAAATCTGACCCCATTGCTCTTTTTGTCAAATGACAGTGACTGCATAGCAGCGCTTAAAACCGTGGGGGTTCTGTACTTGACAAGAATAAGTACACACCAAGAATAATATCAGGTATAGGAGCAGCCTGTGTAGAATGCTTCCAAGACAAAATCCCAAATCAGTGAAACGGTTCTCAAAATACACCTCTCCAAGTCCATTTGGGCCTCACTTTGGAGCTGGAGATGCCACCTCCTTTGGTTTTGAGATGGAATTTTGTATGTGACCAGTGTATCCCAAATGGTTAGCAATGGCACCAGCACTGCCTTGGTTGGCTAATGGGAAGTCTAAAGCTATTTGATTGTTTAATGTCACTTGTTTTGCTGTGGAAATATCTTTTATAACTCTGGTCAAGTTATCTATTTCTGATGGCTTTTCAAATATAGCATTCCCACTATAGAATGGTGTCCATAAAAACAAGGTACATCTTCAGAGCCTAATTCATTCTTCATTTTATACTTCCTAGACACATACTTCAGTGAGGTATAGTTCAAAGGAAATGTAGGAATCTGGAATATATGAAAATTTCCAATATTATCCCATAGTAATAAATCGTATTTGTGTGTAATTGACATGTAAAGACCTGGTGTCCACATTGCAGATAGAACTCTAAAGGGTATAGACACAGCTAGAAGATCCTTAACAGAAGCTTCCCAGTTGTCTGTCCCTTGAGGTGGGCAGAGTTCTTACTAAAGTTGAAAAACTCTTGGAGGAGAATGAGTATAGAAAGTATAATTCCAATATTTCTTCCTACTTATGTGGTATCCCCAGACCTCAGAGATAATACATTTTTATTTTTGCAAAAGTATTTTACTGTTCAGAATTTACATGAATGGAGGATAAACTTAATGATATGGGAGACAGAAGTTTCTAAGGGCAGTTATAGATGCCTACTATTTGAATCTTTGATTTACTTTTGTGTAAATGAATGAATATTATAGTAAGGTTTATTATTAACAGTGTAGCACTCATATCTATAAGAAAACTGTAAGTTTTCTCTTAATATTCACTGATAATTCTTACAAGTGAAAAAATACAATAGTTAAATGCTACCTTACTTAATTTATAAAACTATTACCTTTTTTCTTCTGTTCTAAAAATATCTCAAAATATTTGCCAGATTGGGTAAGTGTACCAGGGAAGCTATCTCCATTTCTAGCCTTGTCTTATAAACCAAATCTCCTATTTTTTCTTAAAGTTATATACAAATAAGAGGATAATACGGCAAAAATTACTGCCTATGGGGTTACCCAGGATGTTGTCAGAATGAATTGAAAAGATGGTTTTCAAAATCTCCTATGGGTTTCCCCTTTCTCTGCTTAACAACTGGTTAGCAAGTCAGTCTTTAATGTAAATGCAACAAATATGACCCCAGTACACTAGCCTGTCCCACATCTTGTTTTGTTGTGTATTCTGTTCAAAGGAACCAGAAATAGCTAGATTATTTTCTGATCCTTCTACTCAACATTTTAGAGTCATATCTTAACATCTGAAGAATCTACTAACATGGTCAAGTTGATTTAGAATCTGTGATTCTAGATTCTTGGTGGTATTCCAAATTCCTGGCAAATGTTTGTCTTTTCTCTCAGGGTTTGGGGGAATTTTTTGCTGGTTAAGATCTAACTCATTCTGTCTTGGTGGACTCTTTTGTAGAATAAACTTCCACTTTGAGGATGGAATCAAAGCAGGAGAATGTGTCAGAATGAGGGATTTGAGGGAAAGAAAAGAGGATTTTGGAGAGAACAAGAAACAGAAGAAATTGGCAGCTAATGGGGTGGGATGTATTTAAAAGAGAAGAATTAAGATGGGTTAGAGGAAATAATAAGTTCTTAGTGGAATCAAAAGACCTGAAGTTTTTCCACATTTTTCACTAGCTTTGGAAAAAGAATACTTAAATGAAACTATTTTGATGTCAGAATTTTGGTTAGAAGTTTCTTCTTTCTAAGAGCAAACTATTTAATATTAGAAATTGTCTTGCCTCTTCACTCCAAGTTATCTCTAAGATAAACCATGTCAATCATATTGAAAGTTCAGCAAAGTTGTCACTTACATTCCATATTCAATGAAATTGTGCCATTTTGTAACAGTAAACATAAGGATTTAGATTATAGTAAGAATACATATCAGAGGAAGCTGTCTGACCTGGGAGGCATTACTATGGCATAGGACCACAGTTACATGTGTTGTTTTTCACCTCTTGTCCTAAGACCTCAACCAGAATTCAATCATCATTAATAACAACAGACACAACAATTGTCAGCCTCCAGTAGATGAGGTTTCTGGGAGATTTGCATCTGGTACCAACTCTCTGGAACACAAAGACTGCAGAGGGGAAAAAAATAGAACTTGAAATGCTTCCAGATGGTCATCCAAGGCAAAGTTTATTTTCTGAGACACAGTGGCCTAAGATTTTAAACTTGTCTGTCATCAGAACTTGGATTAAAAAATAGTGACTGGCATTCAGATTTCTGATTTTAGGACTAAAGTAACAAAAGGGGCTTGTTAGAGTTCTTCCTTTTGTTTATCATTGATGTCATGATGCTGCTAATAAGTTCTAGGGTTGGACTAGAATTGGTAAATCTAGAGCATTTGTTACTACAACTACAAGTTCCCTAGCCACAGTGTTCCAAAGAATTACTATCAATAGATAATAACAGCTAAAAATTGAGTGTTCACTGTTTTGGACTCTCTTCTAAGCACTTCTCAGAAGCAAACTCATGTAATCCTCACATCAAAGCGTTTACATATAACAAAAACTTTCCCAAGGTCATATAGCTAGTAAATCTCAATTCTAGGATTTAGTTCCCAGTATTCTGGCTGCAGAACCATGCTTTTCACCACTGTGCTTTCAGACCTCTGGTCAGAGTTAGCACAAGTTGAAACCAGAGCCGATACTCATCAGTGTGAGCTGTAAAACAGGTTGTTAACATAATGAAATACTTCTGTAAAGTACTGACAGAAAGTGCCTCTCTGGTGCCTCAGCCTGCACCGCCCTCCCCAACTCCCTAGCAATAAAGGGTTAATGCCCAACACAGCTGGGAGGTTCCAGAAGCTAGCTGGAAAAACAAGGCCAAGTTTTTCCTGATTGGTCTAATTTGGCCAATGTCTATGCCATACAAGTTGCTGGATATAGAATTTTCAATATCACCCAAAGAATTCACCCATTTAGATCTTGGCTATAGGTGTATACAGTATCAGTTTTGTTTATAAAATAGTATTTTAAAATAACATTAATTCACATTTCATATTATAATAAATAAAATTATATCAAAATACAGAAAATGCTTTTCTAAAATAAACATAGGACATTATTCTCTTCTAATGAACACTTGTTATGGTTTTCTAAACCCTTTTCTCATCACTAACTGAAGCTGATTTTACATTGATGATATCATGCTGATGTTGCTTTCCTATTCCCTTCTCAAGAGTGATGAAATCTGGCATTTTTGTTTAAAATTTTTTTAAGCCCAAACCATCTGATTCTGATTCCTCAGTGGGATGAAATCTCCCTCTTAGGACTCCTATTTCTGGTGCAGACTTGCCTGTTTAGAACAATTTCCCCATCTATCTCTGATTTATGTCTCACTGCTTATCAGAAGCTGCTGGGTAACAAAATGTGCTGGGACCATAGGCTCCCTGTGCAGAGCTGCCAACTTCACCCTGGGTTCAGGAAGAGAGCTTTGTCCTGGTGGTGATCTTGGAACCCCTTCTGCTTCCATCTGGATGTACACATATTCTATTCTCCTTCTGTTTTAAGACCCTTTTATTCCGAGACTCTGATTTTGTGGCTCTGGTATTTGAAGGACCACTGGCATTTTTCTCCTGTGAACTCTGTCTTAATTCCTTATTCCTCTCTCTGCTGCAGACCCTCCTTAGACAGTGGGAGATCCCATCACTGACCCAGTCAGAACTGTACTCCGTTTTTGCCAAACCTTGTGGGGCTGAACCAACATTTTCCATGCTAGTTTCTTCTGAGATGCAACTTAAATACCGTGAAACCTCCACCCAGTTCAGTTAAACCCCTCAAATGAAAGCTGGGTAGGTTGAATTTTAAAAGGGCCAAGTTCATTTCAAATTAAAGTGATGCTAGTATATGGAAAAGATTACTGTTGAAATGCAGGGTGGGAAGGGGGATGATTTGTTAGTTCTCCATTCACTTGATGAGTAAAGAGAATTGATTTTAAACTATGGTTATTGTGTTAGTCAGTTTTTTGCTACTCGACTAAAAGACCCAACCACAACTATAGAGGAGGAACAATTTATTTGGGGGCTCACAGTTTCAGAGGTCTCAGTCTACAGGCAGCTGACTCCATTCCTCCATTCCTCTTACCTAGAGGTAAGGCTGAACATTATGGCAGAAAAGTGTGGTGGAGGGAAGCAGAAAGTGCTTTATGTGATGATGAAGAAGCAGAGAGAGATCCCGATCACCAGGTACAAAATATATACACCAAAGGCAGGCCCCCAGGGACCCACATCCCCCCAGCCCCAGCCTACCCGCCTACAGTTCCCACCCAGTTAATCCCATCAGGAGATTAATTCACTGGTGGGTTTATAGCTCTCATAACCCAATCATTTCTCTTCTCAACTTTCTTGCATTGTCTCACACATGAGCCTTTTGGGGAACACTTCATATCTAAACCATAACAGTCATAGATTAATGTTAAAAGAAAAATTTAGGGAAGAGAAACTTTAAAGAAACCTCTCACTTTGGAGCTTTTAGAAGATTTTCTTAGCACTTTTAAACAAGGCTATTCGGAATAAGAGTACTGACCCTTCAAGATTGCTGCCAAAATGAAAGAAGGTGGAAATGGTTCTGTCAGAAGTCAGGGTCCATACCACTCAATAGAAAAACTATGAATCATGTGAGGGAATCCTATGCCTAGTGATAACTGGTCATGCTTCCTGGGTATAAACTTATTCAATTTCACTCAAAAAGTTATAAGATTCTATAAATATATGTTTTAAGCTTGGAAGATAATTATAATATACATTGTAATAGGGGGAAAAAAGCAGATTTTCCATCCAGCCTCCAGGAGATCCTAAACATTCAGCTTCAGAAATCCTGTCTTCTATCCACTTGTGAATACATTCACACATATATTCACTCCATGGTTAACAGTTATATTGTTTATTACAGTGTGCTAGAAATCTGATCTGCTGTGGGGCATACCCAATAGCCCTAGAAGTTCAAGCCTACAGAAAATGTTTGCAACAATTAGCATTTATAAAGCAGAAAAGTATTTGTAAAGTCATAGTGTTACTACTCTATGTTAGTAGTATTATTTAAAACTTTATATTTTCATCAGTTGAGGTGATTTTTATTTATTGTGTTTACTAAGTTTATACAGATTTATTTTATTACTGCCTTATGTATATCACCTGAAGAAAAAGATACAAGAGTTTTATCTTTCCATTCTCTGTCGACTTGAAAACTGCATCACTATTTTGTTAGGAGCCTTTAAGAAGGAACTGGCTAGGAAAATGGGAGTGTTTTTGGTATTAACTCTTTTGACTTGGTTACCTCTCATTCTTCTTCAAAAATGTGTGCATGTGTGAGAGATGACATACCTATACAATGTGCATAAGATATAACTGTATAGCCTAACAACTAATTCTTAATTTGTTCTCTTCCCAAATAATTCAATGACCCCAGAACACTTTGTCAAAAAACAAAATTACAACACATTTAGTTCAAAGATCCTGACTTTATTTTATAATTCTAGAATAAAGCAACACTTCATTACATAAAATAGAATACATTTTCCAATGATCTGAGCAGAAGAGATTGATTTTATGGACAGGGAAAGGCTGATAATAGAAGAAACAAAAGGATGAAAGCAGATTGGTTATTTGAAAGTTACTCTCCTTGGAAGGCAGGGATGGGAGACAGAACTGTTGAAAACTAACTGCTTTGTTAACATCAGATTGCTTCAGGTTATCTTTTTGGTAAGGATTTAAAAGATGGGAACATCATTATCATACCAATTGAAAACAGTTGTATTTGGGAAATTTGTTTATTACCTCTCTTTTTCAATTAAATACAGTTTGGGTTTGGTGACTGGAGTATGAGTGACTACATTTTGAATTTTAGTCTGTCTACTGGGGCCTTGTGTAAGAGCTTAGCTAAGAAATATGGCCTCCTATAATTTTTATTATTTAATAACTTTAACTCCATGTATGCTCTCTTATTTTACTATTTTTATAAGTTTATCTCTTTCTCAAAAAGCTATAAGAGTTATTTTTCATACTATAAAATTCATATTTTCAAAGTGTACATTTCAATGGACTTTTGTATACTCACAGAATTGGGCAACCATTTCCATAATTTAATGTTAGAACATTTTTGTCACAGTAGAAAGAAATCCTGTGCTTATTAGCAGTCACTTCCTTTCCCTCTTCCCAGACCCTGGCAATCTGCTTTCTGTTTCTACTGATTTGTAAGAAGGTAATTAACTACATTCCATCATAAATCATCATATCTACCACTTAACGTGCATTCTACTACTTCCTCTGTCTCTATGGTTTCTTCCGGAATCATTCTGTTGGAAGTCCACTTAGTATTGGTTTTCCGGTGAGAAACTCTTTCTGCTTTTGTTAGTGCATTTTATTTTTTGTTTACCAACATTGTCTAAATTCCTGGAAACTGGGCTGGACCAGTAAAAGTGGTGGCCAGCTTCTAATTTTTCTTCATGTCCAGGGGGCTAATTTTTAGGGTGCTGCTCTACTATAGTTTGGATCTGGTATGTCTCCAAAGGCCCATGTGTTAAAGACTTGATCCATCCCTAGCTTGGTATTATTGGGAGCTGAGGAAAATTTTAAGAGGTGGGGCCTGGTGAGAGGTCACTGGAGGTATGCCCTCAAAGGAGGTTGAGAGAGCCTGGCCTCTTCCTCTTTCTCTCCTTGGCTTCTCAGTCACAGTAAGCAATTTGGCTCTACCATGCATTCCCAAATGATGAGCCACCACAGATCTAAAGTAATAGGCCAACTAATCATGAACTGAAACCTCTAAAACTGTGAGCCAAAACAAGCCTTTTCTCTTTAGAAGTTGATCTTTATAATTGATTATCTCACTCAGGTATCTTTTTTTAAAAAAATATATAGAAATGGATACCTAATACATACTGCTATGCACATGGTCAGTTACCAGGGCAGCATCTTTGGTAGACCTGGGCTCCTACTCTTCCGGTCCTTAGAAACTGTTAGTGCTCTACTCAGCCTCTCACTTGTCTTTGGGGCAAAAGTCCCCAAATGTTGGGCTTAGGCTTTATTGTCTCCTGGCCAGACATATTTATTTCTCTATTGTTAGTAATCTGCTTTTATGAGGCAAATGTTGTTGTCATTATTGTTTTTTAATCTGGCTTTTTTTTTTTAAATCTTAAGATGGGGAGTTTACTGGAATTATCTAGCCCTATGTTACAGGGAGCAAAAGTCTTCCTCACTTTTTCTTAAGCCCATGACATTTCTGTTTCTACAAGGGAACCAGTTCACTATCTCTAACCTTTTAGATATTACAGATAAAACAAAGGAGATTCAGCCCAAGGCTTGCAATTTTAAAGCAAAAAAGAGTCCCAAGATTTACTTGAAAATCCCAACAAAAGAATATCTTTGGAAAAATGTCATTTTACATCTTACATCTTACTATTTTTTTTTGCTAGTTCATATTCACCAAACACTCCAGCTTCACAAAGAAATTTGTTTTTAAATTAAGCAGATTGAGGAAAGGGAATAAACATAAGGGATAAAATAGCCAAATACCTTTGCTTGTTAAGTACAGTATAGTATATGATTCCTTTGTAACCATGGTGAACCATGAAAACCTGTCTCTGAAGTAATCATTTGAAATGTAAGCTACGTGATGATAAAGGTTAACATTTTGGAAAGAATGTTTTGTCAAGAAATGATTTTATGCCAGAATTCAAACTAGAAAAAACAGAGAAGCTGGGTAGTTCATTGGTAAGGGAGGCATTCTTTGGCACCAGTAATAGAGAAGGTTTATAATCTCTGCTCCACAACTATGATGAGGCAATGTGAGGACAATGGATTATGGTTGTCCAGAGTAAATACAGATGAAATGTTCTCATTCAAAATAAATGGATATAGGGCTGGGCATGTAGCTCAGTGGTAGAGTGCTTGTCTAGCATGAGTAAGGCTCTGGATTTCTTCCCAGTATCAAAAATAAAATAAAATAATGGCATAAAATAAAATGATCAGGAATTAGAAAGCAGATACCTAATACTTGCAGGGTTTCCATTCTTCTACAATGGAGAGAAAGAGAAGTAGTAGGAAAATTACTGAGAGAAAAGACAGAAAAACATCAGCAGCATCATCACAATCTTTCATCAAAGCTTGGCTTTTACTGAGCAAACCCTGTTAGCTGTTAGGCATTCTTCAAAGCGCTTGCCTTTGCTTATTTAATCTTCACCGTTGCCCTCTGAGTTTTTAACACTTTAGAAAACTGGAACACAGTCTGATGCTGATCTGGTAGTGAAAAGCCTGTTTCTCTGTGTACATCTTGCTTAGAAACCATTTGAAGCAAAAGAAAGCAATTATGAGTTCAGGAACAGGTGGTGGAAGGTGGAGAGTTGAAATTGGCTACTACTAATGAAACAGAATGGAATCCTCCTTTATCTATAAATAAATAATTTTTAATTTGGGGGCACAAAAATCCAGGAATAGATTTAGTGATAATAAATTGTAGCTAAAACTGTTAGCTATATAGGCATTTCTTTGTACCTAAACTTCTTTTAAAATGGCTCTTCATAGTATTTCTTCATGGATTTTTCACATTTCCTAGGCATTTTATTCATAGAAATACTCTAACATGATAATTTAATCATTGTATGGCAAATTTCACTTATCTGATAGTATATTTGCAGAACAGTAAAAATTCTTACCGAAACTTCCTTTAAAAATACTCCATAGTACAAAAGGTAGAATCTTTTTATTTCTGCTTAAAAAATTATCAGAAGTGCATTTATTCAAATGAAAGTGATACATCTAAAGCTTAAGAAAATGAAAGATAAATAGTTCATAGTGGAAAGGCATATAGATTGATATGAAAACACTTTTTTTTCTTTTTTGGTGTCAGAGATCGAACCAGGGCTTTGATCATATGCAGACACTTTGTGATGTATTCACTTTCACTTACATGGTAGGTGCATTATTATGTTTTAGTTCCACGCCTCCTTTCAGCCATATTCTACCAGATCTGGTAAAGGGATTTCAACTCACAGGCCAACCTCTGACCACAGAGGGCAGACCAGATGGCCGGGTAGAGAGGGATTCTAAGGTTACCTCTGGAGTTAAGGAGAAAGACTATCATAATTGGCTAGTCCAGTTTTTTATGGGCACAGAAATCCAGAGGGTTTATGGCACACTCCAGGGGTTTGTCAACACTGTTATTTCTGGCACTACTTCTACACACCTCTAATAAATACACTTCTGTGTACATCCGAATTTTGGGCAAAGTGTAAGTGGAAAAAAAATAACATTTGGGTATTTCCGTAAATACAAGTGAGTCAGCAATAGCAGCATTACAATGGATGTTTGTTAGAAGATAAGTATAACACTCATTCTTTGAAAAAAGGTTGTCAAAGTACATCACAGGGAAAGGCAAAAATCACTGAGCAAATAGGAAATGAAAGAACAGAGTATGTGAAACTGACTTTGAAGCAAAACTGTTTCTACCAACTGGAAAGGGTACATTATTCTGCCCTTATCCAAGATGTGAAAAGACTTACAATGATTTAAAAACAACATCACTACCACAAAAACCTGGCTGCCTTATTTACAATAACTTGGCCCTAAAAATGAAAAATAAAAGATATTTTTCATCTTTTTGTAAGCTACAGTGGGGTCTAAAAAGATTCACTTGTATCCCTTTAGATTAAGTAGCATATGGAAAAAGAGTCCAAGAAATAAGGCTTTGTAACAAAGTGAGAAAAGATGGGTGATTGTTATTTCTCAAGGAAAACTGTTTATTTCCAGTTATAATCTTTATTTCTTGGCAAAGAAAATCTAATATGATAGGTTCTCCAACTTTTGTAATAACACTGGAGGAGAGTCATATTATGGACATGGTGGCAGGTATTTTATTAGTGCCTTTGTGCCCTGTGCACATTAATTTTGGCTGTCCCAAGCCAAGAAGTTTAAGACATCTAGTTCAAGATTCTTGGTTGTCAAAACTAGCTAGAGTTATATGAACAGAGTCATCCCTCAGAAGCCGGACAGACTTCGTTGGTGTGCAACTTGTGTAGTCACAGATGGGACTGTACTTAACATAGACCCAACATTTGGAAGGACCCTGCTTTTGAGTGAGCACACTCTTGGTTTGAAGATCTTCCATCACAGTCTTGAAATTCTTAATAACTTTGGACCAAGAGTTCCTTCATTTGATTTTAACATTGGGCCTCACAAATGATACAGCCAAACTGAAAGGTGCACGGAGGGGACAGAGTGGACCTCAGGATCATTTGTGAGATGGTGAATTCCTTAACAAGATCATTTTTATAATTCAACAGAATGTAAAATAGTGCGATATTAAATTAAACACATTAAAACACATTGTTTCTGTACAGCAGAGAACATAAAACACTTAAAATTGATGAGTGTCATGAATATTTTACGTAGACAGATCAGACTTTTAGATTTTCCTCATAATTTGTTCACTCTTTCCTAAAACAGCCTTAAGTATTTAGTTTCATCTACAAACTCACAGTCATACCTGAGTTCCCATGTTAACTCCCCAGCAGCTCTCATGCAGTGATTCTAGATTTTTTTGGTTTTCTTATTCATTTATTTGTCTTTGGTTTTGTTCATTTGTTTTGGTAACCTTTTCTGGAGACTCTAAATGGAGAAAAGAAAAGGGTTTAACATTACAACTCTGGGAGTAGCTATTGTTGCTTCTATTCTTCTTGGGGGATGGGGGAAGAACAGCTATCCACTAAAACAACAAACAAACTTTGTAGTCTAGAAAATTTTTAAAGTAGAAAAATAGCATTAAAAAGAGGTTTCATCAGAGTCCCCACAAAACTTCCTTCATTTCTGACAACAGTTGCAAGTTTGGGGGGTTCCTGAAACCACCCTCAATTTTGATTATTTGCAAAAAGGGCTCACAGAATTCATTTGAAATCTTTTATACTCACAGTTTATGGATTTACAGGGAATGGACACAGATGAAAATCAGCCAAGGGAAGTGATGCATGGGGCAGAGTCCAAAAGCACTAGGCAGATTTCCTATTGTCCTCTCCCATGGAGTTGGGGTATATTAGTCTCCAATACCATGTCACTCTTCATATGTGACAATATGCAGGGACCATGCCAACTGGGGTAACTCATTCAAGGCTTTGGTACTCAGAGATGTTATGGGGGCCCATTATATACTGCCTACATAGATGACCTTTGGTCTTCAGAACACTCAAGGGGTCAGGCTGATACCTGTAGGAGAAAAAAACTTTTCCTTTGGTCTCTTAGGTTCAGAGGCTGGGCACCCAGTGTATTAAACTGAAGAAAGACAGATTTACAGGAGAAAAAACAAGACTTAATTACATATAAATGCATGGTAGCTCTGGAAGAATTGAGACTCAAGGACAAAGTTAAATTTGGGACTTATATACCCTCTTAAACTGGAAAAAAAGAAAAGGAATTAGTTGCTTTGGGGGCAGGAGTTTAAGTTATGAGAATGAGGGAAGGAAATATATGATAATTAAGGGTTGTGTTATACTTTGGATATGTGGTGTCCCTCAAAAGTTCATCTGTGAGGCCCTGAAAGAATGTTCAGAGATGAAATGATTTAAGTACGGGATCTGTGACCTAATCACTGAGTCAATCCATTGGATGTTTTAATCTAATAGGCAGGTGAGGTATAGCTGAAGGAAGCAGATCACTGGGGTGTGCCTTTGGGGTTTATACTTTGTCCCTGGTGAGTGAAGCATGCTCTCTCTCTCTCTCTCTCTCGCTCTCTCTCTCTCTCTCTCCCCCNCCTCCCTCCAACACACTATCAGATGAAATAAGGTTGGCCAGTGATAAATATTGGAGTGGGGGGTCATTACATGTGTAGTGAAAAATTCTTAGGTCGTTTGCTGGGCATTTGGACCAATGGACATTCTAACAATAACATTTATGATGGGGATTTTAGGCCATTGTATTATTTCTACCCTCTGGAAAAACTGGACTCTAAAGATGTGAAGGGAACCAGGCTGCGCCACCTGAAAATATGCCACTTTGGCATCAGGATTATTTTGATCTGAAAGTGATTAGCTCTTCATCTTCTAAAATTAAGGCATACGTTTCCATTTATAAAGATATCTCCTCCTGACCCAGGAAGGGAACCACTTCAGATAGAACTCTTGGCATCTTACATGACTCTTACCTGCATAACATACCTTACTAACCAACCTGTTTCAGTTAGTTTTGCACCACTAATGAGAACAACTTAGAGAAGGAAAAGTTGATTTTGTCTCACATTTTCAGAGGTTTCAGTCCATGGTTGACTGAATCCATTACTTGGAGCCTAAGGTGAAGCAGGACATCATGGTGGAAGGGAATGGTGAAGGAAAACAACTCCGGACATGACTTCCAGGAAGGAGAGAGTGAGGGGGTGGGGAGAGGACACTCAGGAGAGCCAGCGAGTGCACTTGCTCAACTTCGCTCACCAGGGAAAAAATATTAGCACCAAAGCCATGCCCCCAGTGATCTACTTCTTCTGGCCACTTAGTTACCACCCAGTTAATCAATTTAAGTGGATTAATTCACAAATTAAGTTACAGTTCTCAAAATCTAATCTTTGTACCTCTGAACACTCTTGCATTGTTTCACACATGAGCTTTTGTGGGACACCACATATCCAAACCATAACATTCTACCTTTGGCCCGTGAAATCTTGTGCCCATCTCACAATGGAAAATAAATTTAAATCTATTTCAAAGAGTTCTCATAATTTTAAATAGTTCGAGCATTGCCCCAAAGTCCAAGTTTAAAATATCTTCTGAGACTCAAGGAAATTATTAGCTGTGGGCTCCTGTCAAAATCAAAAGCAAGTTACATATATCCAATATATAATGGCAAACAGTGAACATTTCCATTCTAAAAGGAGAAATAGTAGCATAGAAAGAAGGGATGGAACCCAAACAGAAATGAAATCCATCTTGGCAAACATGGTCTGTAGCTCCATGTCCAGCATCAGGAGCACATGGCATCATGATATTCTCTCCAAAGGGCTTATGTAGCTCCACCTCTGTGGCCTTGCTGGTTGGTGTTCATATGACCTCTCTCTTGGCTTGTTTCTGTTCAGTTTTTGCAGCTTTCTTTGGAAGACGTTCCATATTACTGACATCTTTTAATAACAGAGGTCTGCGCTGCAGTTTCAGTTTCCTTCTCACATCACCCTCTCAGAGGATGCCTACCAGGATTCTAACCCTGCTACACTTTGCCTGACCTCAAATGCCTTTCCTCTGAAATCTCAGTGGAAGCCTCCATAATCCCCTAACTCCAATATCCTAAATTCCTGTAGAACCAGCACCAGCCTCCTGGGACCATGGCTTCAGGAGCCTCTGAGTCCTTGGGTCACTGAGCATGGTGAAACAACTTCCTAGGCCCCCCTGTGCAAGCAGGGTGCTCCCATGGCCTCTTCTTTAAAGGAATTCTGAATTTTATATCCTTGAGTCTGAGATGAGCATGGTCTTATTAATTTCTGAGATGCCCTAAAGCCATATTTCCTATTGTTTCTGAGTAAAGTACTTAGAATCTCTTTAGTTGATGTGATCTCTTTAACAACTATACCTTCATTTCCTCCAGTTTTATTTGCACTTTTCTGGCAAAAATTCAAGTTTTCAAATCTTTCTACTCTGCTTCCTGCTCCTGATTGTCACATAAACTTGGCTAAAAGCCTCCAGCGATATCCATGCCACCATCTAAATGCTGTGCTGCCTTGAAATTTCCTCTGCCAGATTAATTAGTCCATAACCTTTAAATTCAACCTCACAGAAAGTCTCTGGCCTCCAGTCCAGTTTCAAAAAAAGTCTTTCTTTCCCTCTGAAGCCTTATGAGCCCAATATTTACTGTCCACAGTACTATCAGCATTCTGATTTTCTGAGCTCCCACCAGAATGACCCTTAAACTCCAGTTATAACATCTGAAGCATTCCCATCTTGTGTCTCTAAAATTTTCAACATTCCTTCACAAACCATTTCCAAAGGCTTCTGAACCACATAGTCAGGCTAGTTACAGCAATGAACACACTTCCTGGTACCAATTTCTGTTTTAATCAGCTTTGTGTTGCTGTGACCAAAAGACTTGACAAGAACAACTTACAATAGGAAGAAAACTGATTGTTCACAAAAACTGATTATTAAATTCTTGGAAATTTTGTAATCCAGTTGTTAAATACAGCCATTATTTAAAAATTAAGTTGTATAAACTAATAATTATATTATCAATTAATTAGATAAAATGAAAACTTATTGCTCAAAACCCATACCTTTATAATTATTTTACTATTAGTATGTTCTTGATTTTATTTACATCCACTTTATCTGCCTGGTGAAAATTCTGTAGAACGACATGCTACTACACATCTGTCATGGTTTAGGTATGAGGTGTCCCACAGAAGCTCATGTGTGAGACAATGCAAGAAAGTTCATAGGTGATTGTGTTATGAGAGTTTTAACACAATCAGTGAATTAATTCCCTAGTAGGAATTAACTGAGTGATAAATGTAGGCAGGTAGGATATGGAGGTCAGTCATTGGGTGGCATGCCTTTGGGGTTCTTGGTGAATGGGGTTGTCCCTCTGCATCCTGATTGTCATGTCCTGAGCCACTTTCCTCTACCACACTGTTCCGCCATGATCTTCTGCCTCATTTTGGGCCCAGAGCAATGGAGCCAGTTGTTTAGGAATGAGACCTCTGAAACTGCAAGCCCCAAATAAACTTTTCTTCTTCTAAAACTGTTGTCACGTCTTTTGGACACAGAATTGAAAAAGCTGACTAAAACAGTATTTCTTCCCATTTTTATGTTCAGTGATATTATCTTGGGAACATTAAATTGATTGTGGCAAGACTAGTCATACCATCATACCATGGAAATCAGCAAATGCTATGAATCAGGACTTTTTTGATGGTCTTTGATTTTGAGAAGCATATTTCTGCTGATTCAGTTGTTATTAGAGCTGCTAATAGTATTTTATAGGTTATGGCAACTTTGGGTTAAAAGTATGATAAATTATTTCAAAACAAAAAGTACATCTAGAACTCATGAATCAGATGAAAACATTGTTTTTTTAAAGAGAGAGGAGAGAGAGAGAGAGAGAGAGAGAGAGAGAGAGAGAGAGAGAGAGAATTTTTAATATTTATTTTTTTTAGTTATTGGCGGACATGACATCTCTGTATGTGGTGCTGAGGATCGAACCCGGGCCGCATGCATGCCAGGCGAGCGTGCTACCGCTTGAGCCACATCCCCAGCCCTAAAACATTTTTTTAAAAAAAATTTTAACTCTTCATACAAATCTGTTTTGTGTAAGTCTGATTTTAATTTTAAATGTAAATTTATACAATGACACTCTAGTACTTCCTCTGACATTTTATGAAAATTGTGGAGATTGAACAAGAAACTAAGTAGTTTTTTGATTTATTTGTAATTAAACATAAAATGAAAATAAAAATATATGTCATTAAAAATTTATCATAGGAAAGTAGTGTTCTTGTCTATTATGCATAATAATACTAAAATTTAATCTCTAATTCTGTGTATATTTACTTTGTAATGTTGTAGCAGTTTTCAAAACCTCAGATTCTAAACTCCTTGGAGAATTCCAATAAGTCCTTTTTATTCATAGTATTTAGGATACAACCTCAAAATATGGCAACTTTGGATCCTAAATATTTTAAACTACAGGAATTCAAGAAATAGTAGGTGCTAAAAGGACTTCCTGATGTTTCCCTGAAGCAAGTCAGAAAAACCAATGTGTTAGTAAGACTTCTATTACTATAACAAACACCCAAGGTAATCAACTTTAATGAGAAAAAGTTTATTTTGGCTTCCAGTTTTGGAGATTCTGGTCCATGATCAGTAGACCCTGCTGCTTTGGGCCTGTGACAAGGCAGCACATCATGGCGGGGAGCACCTGAAGGAGCCCAGTTGCTCACCTCATAGCTGGGAAGCCTAAGACAGGAAGAGGAAGGACCCCAGTCCCATTATCCCCTTCCATGGCATACTCACTGTGACCTAAAATTTCCCATGAGGCCCTACCTTTTAAAGGCCACCTCCCAATAGCACCAACCTGGGGAACAAGCTTCTGCCACATAGACCTTTGGGAGACAATTATGATTCCAGGTATTTCAAGAATATGAAGGGTGACCTCCGTATACCTGAAGGTACCCTAATCTCCAAAGCTGGGGGGAACCAAAAGGCATCTGAATAGGCCTTGCTAACTTCCCCCAGTTCACTCTCTCAGTTCATAACCTTTTTGGGCTATACCTTTTCCCCTGACTCTTTATCCTTCACCAAACCTAGTATAAAAGCATTCAGGTTTAACTGTTTCCTTCCAACTTCATTTCCTCATGAAGTCTCCTGTATCTTGTAAAACTTACATTGAATATATTAAACACATTTATATATTTTTCTTGTTATTCTATCTTTTGTGACAGACCCAAGCCAAGAACCAAAAAAGGGTAACAGGAAAAAGATACCCGCCCCCCACCCTCACAATATGCTTTCTTGCAAAATACACACATATGCCTCTACCTTGTACTAACGTGTTAACAGAGTTTCATTGTCTAGTGACAGGAGATGCAAGATCACAAATATTTTTGATACTCTTTTTATTCTGTGAAGATGCCAAAGATGGGATCCAGGGATGGAAGGAGGATCCAGTTTTCTTTCAAGAAGTCCCCTCTGTCTGTTCCTGGGTTGCAACTTCTGCTGCCACATTTCTGCCACAAGTCTGGGCCCAGGGATGGCCACAGCCATCCCCTCCAACCATGTGGCACCCTGAACTACCCCATACCTGCCTTGCCAGATGTTGGGTCAGATTCTTTGAACACATGTTGCCTATTGTACTATGGGCCCAGAGCGTGGTGTGGTAATTTGATTCTTCTTCCTGTTTAATATTTCCTTAAGAACAGGCAATATTTAAATAATTAGATAACAAAAAATAATTTTTAATATAAATTTTTCCCAATCATTTTGCTGAATTTCTGCCTTTGTTACATTGCACTGGATCACTTACAAACCTGAACAGGGTGTATGTATCATTAGGCTGAAAAAGTACAAAGTATTAAAGAAAGAGTTACTCATTGATATTCATTAAAGCACAGTAAGGCAGACTTAATTTTTTTTTTTGTAGTTGTAGATGGACAACATGCCTTTATCTGTTTGCTTTTATGTGGTGCTGAGGACCAAACCCAGTGCCTCACACATGCAAGGCAAGCACTCTAACACTGAGCCCCAACCCCAGCCCCAAGGCAGACTTAATTTAACAGGACTGTTGTGATACTGAAGTGGAGGTTACAGAGTGGGCTCAACTCTGAATAGGTAAGGGGAAGCAGAAATTTGCAACCAAGGAACAAAGTGGGAGTCAATGGATGGAAAATTATTAAAAGAAAATATTAGGGATAAAGAATCTGGTTTAACTGACCTAACAGGATTCTTCATTAAGACAGGCCAGGGTGATCAGACATCACCTGGGGAGGGGTGGAGTATGAAGAATCCTACCCAACACTGACCAGGTAACAAGGGTGGAGGGTTCTTTGCCACAATTGGATTTTACCAGGAAGGTTACCTTCTCCAAGGACTTAGGAGGATGTTAAGAAGCCCAACTAAAGTTTGGCCAAGAAAAAAAATTTTGTCTTCAGTCATTTGAAATTTGTTTTATTAAAATACCTACTTGCCCTTGATTTATTTTTAGTTGTGTCCTAATCTCTTTTAGGAATATGGTCCATTTAATTTGCATGAGTGACTTAATCTGTATGAGCCTCAGAGAGGCACTTCTGTAATAATTTATGTTTTAAATTGCTCTGAGTGGACAAAGGTGTCTTATAAGGTAGTATTCCTCTAATTACCAATCCTTTAAAAATAATCAGAGACTAAGTAACAAGAATCAAATCTAATTTCCTTTTGGGCTCCTTTATTAGTCAAGATGAGTGATTTACACCTTAAGAGAGAAGTAGATATCTTCATGGGCTGGCATACCAATGTAAATCTGTCTCTGACATCAGTACTTTTAACTTTTTTTTTTCTGTAACACAGAGCAGGATTAAATGAGGGAAGGTGGGGCTGCAAAAGAACTGTTTGATTTTTAAAAAAGTATTTATTTATTGGTTTGTCCTTGAGAAGACTTGAGATATCTCACTATGGATGCTCCCTGACTGGCAACGAGCTATGTCCCAATTAATGCACAGTAAATTGAAGATGTAAGTTCAAAACCAATTAGCACACTCAAACTACCAAACATCATACTTCAGCTGCAAATAGTTTAGCTGATATTAGAATATCAGTTGCTCACCCATGTGACTATGTGGCTGACTGGAAACAAAAATAAAAATCAAAATTCAAAGTATGAACTCTACTGAATATGTATCACTTTTGCACCAACTTCAAGTTGAAAGAGTTTAAGTAGAACCATCATAAATCAGGGATCATATATTTTTTGAGTTAATCCAAAATTTATCATCTGAACTGAACAGAGATGCCACTGAACCTGAAGGAAAGCTTCAGGCAACTCTGTGCTCAGAAACCTGGAACAGGACTTGAGGATCCCTCTGGTCCCCTTTCTTAGCTCTCACTGCTTCTTCACTACTTTTCATTGTCATGGACACCTCTGATACTTCTTTCAATAAAAAAGAATACAACTCAGATTAAGGAAGTGGGCAAGGATGTGACTTCTATAAAGGTGAGTTTAAGGAGGAGAAAAAGTATGCTGTTTATAAAAATCTATTATTAGGGCCACTCTATAGGGTAAAGATATTATCTCTAGAAGTTCCTTGTTAATTATAGGTATGATTGACATCTTGGCCTATCAGTGAGAATACTGTTATATCTAATATCATTTCTGAAAAGACAACTTCACTCTTCCTTTTAGTTTTTAACTTAGAAAGCTCCACTTTTATGGTATTAACCAGCTCCCACCCCATATTTGAGCAGTTTTGTTCAGTGAGCCCTACAGTAGTACATTGCTGCACAAAGTACACCTCAATATATTTTTATTAAGTGAATAGGAAGGGCTGTTTTGTGTGGTGTGGGGAAATAAAATGTGGTCTGGATGTTTAAGCTAACAAGGGTCAAAAAGTTTTGATGAAAGGATGAAAATATAAATGGTTAGGATTTTTCAGTCACTCATTTTAGGTAACCAAAACCAAAAGAGAACAAAACAAAAAATCAAAAAACAAAGTGAAAAGGGGTGAACCACATTCTGTCTTGGAATATGTTTGTCTTAATTCACTGAGTTTTCAACATTCAGATACATCTTAAAATTTTTAAAAAGTTTGTGTAGTAAAGAGCCACCAAATGCTCAGAGAGAAGAACAATTTCTGCTTTGTATTTCACTATTATTAGTTTCAGATCAATGAGATTTTTAAAGGATTTTGGAAGGAAAGGAATGAAATGGTGACTTTAAAAAAAATTTTAAAAATTGTGGATGAACACAATACCTTTATTTAATTTATTTTATTTTTATGTGGTGCTGAGGATCCACATGCCTCACACATGCCAGGCAAGTGCTCTACCACTGAGCCACAATTCCAGCCCCAAATGGTGACACTTTATTTTAGTGTGTTCTGTCTGGATGTGTCAAATCCTGGTGGCTTCAACAGTAAAATAGCTGAAGTTTACAAGGGGCCAGAAAATCGATCCTTGTAGAGATTCTAGTAATCATCACTCTGGGATATGAAATTCATTTATGCTTTATAATTAGTATTTTTAAAAGGAGAACAATTATTCAGAAAGGCTGTTTAGAAGCTAATGCCAAAGTCCTCATACACAGTTTTTGTGGGTATGTGTTCCTCTAGTTTTTAAAAATTCATATTGACTGAGCAGGAGTAGTTCAAACACAGCAAAAGAACTGTTCGATATTTTTAAAAGTATTTATTTATTTTAAAAAGTATTTACTTAACTTATTATCACAGACCAGAAAAAATTCAGATCCAAGAGGTCCAGTTAGAAAGGAAGAAAAACTAATTTGCTGGGCAACTCCCGAATTATCTTAAGAGTTTAAGTAAAATATAAAGCGAGAAGAAATGGTCCAGAAGCCAAGTCATCTCCCAGACCCAAATCAAAAATCGAACCTAAGGCTTTTTATAAACACAGGCAGAGAAATGGGCGGTAAAGAAAAAACAGCCCTGGCGCCTGGGAACCAACCCGGGCAGGGAGGGCAGGAAGTCCTTGGCCAGGGACACCCTTTCTCCTGGCTTTGGGAAGGTGTTTTTGGAAGCGGTTTCCCGGAGGGTGGGACTGCAGGACCGAGAGCCCGGCGGGAGGGAAAGTCCTGGCGGGGGATGACGGAGAGGGCGGCGGGTCGCGAGCGCAGAGCCGGCCCGGTGCGTTTCTCCGGCGCCGCCGCAGCAGCTCTTGTCCTGGGTGCTGAAAAGCTGGGAAGTTCCCGGGAAGCGGCAGCCACTTTTATTTCGGAGGGAGGG
>NW_025999960.1:2232972-2316318 GCF_001458135.2 Marmota marmota marmota | reverse complement strand
GGCGCGCGCCGCCGGCGCGGGCTGCGGCTGCGCCGGCCGGGCCGCGGCGCTGCTGGCGGGGGGCCAGCTGCCTGTGCTACGGCCGCTCCCTGCAGGGCGAGTTTGTGCACGACGACGTGTGGGCGATCGTGAACAACCCCGACGTGCGGCCGGGCGCCCCGCTCCGCTGGGGCATCTTCACCAACGACTTCTGGGGCAAGGGCATGGCCGAGAACACCAGCCACAAGTCCTACCGGCCGCTCTGCGTCCTCACCTTCAAGTGAGTCCCTCTCCTCGCGCTCGCTGCCGCCGCCTTCCCCGATTCTCACTGCTTCTCCGGGCCAGGACAAGTTCCAGGACTGGCTAGGCGGGCGTTCTTTTTTGCCGCCCTTTCCCTCCACGCCTCCGTTTTCTCCAGCCTGTCCACACTACTCTGCGCTCGGGTCCTGCTCTCGCTTCTCTGCGCTCCTGGGGCGGTTCGGGAGGCTAGAGCTGGGGAGTTGGGATCGAGTTTCTCAAGTGTCTGCGCTCTCGGCGGGCTTCTCTGGGCCGGGCTAGGGGCCAACTGATGAGGCCCCTTTGCACCCCAGTCCTTGCCCGGTGGCTGCCAAATGGGACCAGCGCGGGTCCACTGGGTTCTGGAGGGGTGGCGGTGCTGGCGATGCTTCCAAGTTGGGAATTTCTCAGAAGCTGTTGGGTAGCTTTGCCGATGAGGAGTGTGTCAGCCCCTCTGGGAACGCATGAAGATGGGAGGAGGAGGGAGCCTTGAGCTGCTAGGACTGCGTAGGTTTGGGAAAAAGCAGGGGAGAGAGAAGATTCTCCTCATTCCACTCACCTCGACCTTCTCCCTCTTATCTGCTCCCAGAGCTTCTCTAGTCTGCCAAGCAGCTCTGGAAATGGACTTGAGGAGGTGCAAAGCAAAGGAATACAGACGCGTGGAATCCTCCAGGGATCTTGGGGTCCCCCCTGAAATAGTTTTTCTTTTACAACCCGGAGTCATGATTCAGCATTTCTAGTGTGAATAAGTGTAAAGGGAAACGAGAGTATACCAGGATTTTATAGGGTAGGGTATTTTCTTGAATTTAAAAAGAGGGCTAATACAGAAAGGAGAAAAGGGCTGATTTGAAAGAAGTGCTATCTTCTACATCACTAGCTGATGACTCCACCCCTTATAATTTGGCTCAGCCCTTAAGCTTGTTTCAATGCGCCGGACAGAAACTGTTGAAATAATATTGTTTCGGTATTATCAGCATTTTAAGTGTTTTCCAACGGGTGTAATAGGAACTGGGGTTTATGGTAATGATCATTTGAGACTGGGTTGGCAGTTTGAAAGCCTGTTCTGGCCTGCTGGACTAGGTCTCCTTTGACAGGTGGCTCTGATGACTTAGAAAAGGAAACCATGGCAATTGGCAACAATTCATGGGCTTCTGACTTAATCCTTCCACTGAAAGTTTAATGTTTTAAAGAGGGTGAGAAAATACACATTTGACTCTCAAGAGAATAATTTGTAAACATTGACCTCTTGAAAAGTTGTGGTGGTTTTCAATGGAAAGATAACTTTAGCCACTCAGTGAGTTCCTCCCTCTTCTGGTTTTCCAAATATTTCTTAAAATTTATTTAGATAGCCCAAATATAAATGTTTCATGTTTAGATGGACCTGAATTTTATTATTGGGCATTGTTGATTGATTTTAAGTATGAGGTATGCTAGACTTATAAAAACCACTGCCCTGGTCCCTGGGTTGAGCATTTTCCATTAAAAAAAAAAAAAAAGGAAGGTTTAAATTCCTTTATCCAAAGGGAAATTGCATGGAAATGGAGGGAGACCCTCATTGTTATACAAAATTACGTATAAGAGGTTGTGAGGGGAATGGGAAAAAAAAACAAGGAGAGAAATGAATTATAGTAGATGGGGTACAGAGAGAAGATGGGAGGGGAGGGGAGGGGGGATAGTAGAGGATAGGAAAGGTAGCAGAATACAACAGTTACTAATATGGCATTATGTAAAAATGTGAATGTGTAACCAATGTGATTCTGCAATCTGTATTTGGGGTAAAAAATGGGAGTTCATAACCCACTTGAATCTAATGTATGAAATATGATATGTCAAGAGCTTTGTAATGTTTTGAACAACCAATAAAAAAAAGAGAAAAAAAAAATAAATTCCTTTATCCACTTGCTGGAGGTGGGGGAGAATGTTTTCAGGTCTTCCTAAAAATTTTAAATTCACAGTGGAGAAGGCAGGGACAGAGGAGAGAGGGATGGAGGAAGGGACTAATTAAGGGGGCAAAGCCATTGATAAAGAGAAGTAATGGGGTTGGCAGAGTAGGGGCAAAGAAGGGAAAGAGGTGAAGAAACTTTTCCTTTCTAGTAATCTTTGATTGGAAAAAGCAGCTTGGTATATAAGATTCATTGCTCTTTGTTTAATGTTACTTGCTATAAAATATATATTTTTTTATTTTTACAAAGACTGAGTTGCATATATAGAGAGCAACATGGTGCTAGTTGGAAATGGATAGGTGCCTATTCAGAAAGAAAAAATTAACTAACTAATCTTTCTTTATTCACTTGCATTGATTTAAATAAGATAAGACAGCTTTCTTCACACAGTCAGGGGGACGGGGAAATGGCATCTCCTAATGCAAAAGCTTAAAGCTGGAGAGCATCAGTGACTTTAGTCTCACACAACTCTTAATGCTGCAAGGATGGGCAGAAAGTCACATTTATTAGCTATTCAATATGAACCAAGTATTGACCTTGACTCTTTACATGGATCAGGAGTTCAAAGAGAGCCTTAGCAACAGCTAGGCGCTGAGCAACTCAGTGAGATTCTGTCTCTAAAAAATACAAAATAGGTCTGGGACTTTGGCTCAGTGGTTGAGTGCCCCTGAGTTAAATCCCCAGTACCCTAAACAACAACAACAACAACAACAAAACGATGTCTTTATGATATTTATTTTAGGTAAATGATGAAAACACAATTCAGGAGGGTCTTTAAATATGTGCAAACCATTTTAACCATATCTTAAAATATGCTTGTTTGAGCATATATCTTTGAGACTTCATACTCATTAAGAAAACATTTTTATTTTGAGAAAATTGTACATTCCTGTGCAGTTGTAAGTAGTAATATAGATCCCATATACTTCTTATCCATTTTCTCTCAATGGTAACATCTTACATAACTGAAGTGTAATAGCACAACCAGGAAATTGACATTGATACCATCTACTTTTATTCAGCTTTCACCAGTTTCACATGTACTCTTAAAATTTTGTTAAGTACTATGCAGTTTTTTCAGATTTGTACATTTCTAAGAGTACCATCACAGCCAAGATACAGAACAATTCCATCACAAGGATCCATACCATAGCGATGAACCCCTAATCTATAACAACCACCAAATCCATAACTCCCCCTACTTTAATCCATAATAACCAATAGTTTTCCACCTCTGTAATTTTACCATTTCAATATTGTTTATATCATATAGTATATAATTTTTAGAGATTGGCTTTCTTTGATTCAACCTGTCTCTGGAGCTTTATTCAGATTGTTGCATGTGTGTGTAGTTTTTTCCTTTTTAACCATTCAGTAGTATTCCATTGCATAGATATACCACAGTTTATTTAACCATTCATTTGTTGAAAACATCTAAGTTGTTTTTGGATATTTAAAATGAAGTTGCTCTAAACATTTATAGGTTTTGGTATAAACATAAATTTTTATTTCTCTGGAGGAAATGTATAGGAGTACAACATCATCGTATGGAGGTTGCATGTTTGATTCCTTATGAAACTGCCAAACTGTTTTCCAGACATTTCTACCAGCAGTGTATGACTAAGTCAGTTGCTTGCTTCCTTGACAGCACTTGGTATTGTTGCTCCTTTTCTTATTGTAGTGATAGTAGTATATCACTACAT
This sequence comes from Marmota marmota marmota, assembly GCF_001458135.2. NCBI lineage: Eukaryota > Metazoa > Chordata > Mammalia > Rodentia > Sciuridae > Marmota > Marmota marmota. Next base: position 2,312,417 of record NW_025999960.1, on the reverse strand, counting down.
TTAGTTTTTATTTTCTTAGTGGCCAATACTATTACATATATTTTCTTGTGCTTGTTTGCCCTTTGAATTTCCTCTTTGGCAAAAACGTGCCCTTGTGTCTTAAGTCCATTTTCTAAATGAATTTTTTTTTTGTGCTGGGTTTTAAAATTTTTTATACATTCTAAGTACGTGTCCTTTGTCAAGTATGCTGTTGGCAAATGTTCTTTCCTCACTATGTAGCTTATATTTTTGTCTTCACAGTTGTTCCTAGTGTAGAATTTAAATGCATCTTTTTATTCAAAGTAAATTTGTTAATTTCAATTCATCAGATATATGTCACACATACTGAGAGCTAGAAATTCACATAAGAATAAATATAATCCTTAGATGTGTAATGCTTTTACTAATAAAAGTGTTTATGTACTAATTAATAATTAAGGTACTTATGTAGTAAAGGTACTAATCACGATTTTTCTCATAAGAAATGAGCTAATGTTGAAACGAGGAAATGACTTATCAGAGCATCTACTGTTACCAGTTGTGGAGGTACAGGGCAGTGAAACATCAAGGCATTTTACCAAGACCTGGTGGTTTTGTATTACATCAGTTTAGCAAAGTTAGTACTGTTTCCCAGAATTCCCTTCCCAGGATGGTTCTGCATTAGGGCTGCCCACAGGAGACAATTCTGCAGGACTTAGAAGGTGGAAGTGAAGTAGTCATGATCACACTGAGAGGGTTCATGTACATGAGGTTTTGGTGCTGTGGGGCCTCCTGTAGATTGTGGAAGAAGTGCTGGCTGCTCTGCTGGTGGTGTTCAGTTGCAGCCATGCCCACAGCACCTCCTGCACTCTCCAGAGCTCCTCCTTCAGCTACTTGCAGTCAGATGTGTGTGTGTGTGTGTGTGTGTGTGTGCAGTGTTTCACTTTCAAGAAGAGAACCACCAGCCTTTCTGCAAGCCATTCACATCATTGAGGTTGAGTCCTAATGGTCATAGGTGTGTACCCCAGTTTATCCTGTGGGTTCCAGCTCAGCCTTGTTTTCCCTACTCCTGGTGTACCCATCCCTGCTTGCAGAGAGACCACCTTGCTGGCTTGCAGCCTCCATTTTAGATACAGAAGCATCAGACTTCCTGGGGTTATTTAACCAGCTCCCACTGTTGTGAAAGGTCAAATCTCTATAGTAAATCCCTTCTTCAGGATCACTCCTGGTGGCTTTGTTTTTCTTGTAAGACTCTCACAGACACAAATAGTCATTTCTTTGTATTCCTTCAGGTGAATTTAGAATTCTGATGAATTTGTATTTCTAATCAAATCTTACATTCCATCTTTTCCTAAGAGCATGTCCAAGGGCATGCAGGAATATTTTTAGACCATGGTAGAGCAGAATCCAAACATCTGTGAAACTTAATCTGCAGCAGTAACCATTTTTAAATTTTGTTTCTTTATCCCTTACTGGTCATGTCCTGTTTGGAGCTTTGAAATCAGGAGGAATGTATTAAGCTACTCTGTGGACACTGAAATGACACAGAACCAAATCTCACCATGTCCATAACTCTCCCCTGAAAAATGGCCTTGGTTATAGAGTTGGAGAATATCATGCTAAGCAAAGTAAGCCAATCTCAAAAAAAACAAAGGCCGAATGTTCTCTCTGACAAGTGGACGCTGATCCATAAGGAAGAGAAAGGGGAGAATGGGAAAAATGGAGGAACTTTGATTTGGCAAAGGGGAGGGAAGGGGCATGGGGGCAGGAAAGATGGTGGAATGAGATGGACATCATTACCCCAGGTACATGTATGACTGCACATATGGTATGACGCTACATCGTGTACAACCAGAGAAATGAAAAGTTGTGCTGCCTTTGTGTATGATGAATCAGAATGCATTCTGCTATCATATATACCTAATTAAAATAAACAAATAAATAAATTAAAAAGTGGCTTTGGTTGATTTAAAAGGTGCTTAGCTCTTTAATTTTACCCCCTTTCCTTTTCCTTTTGAGAAGAAGCTCCTGTGGAATTATTAACTGTATCATTCTGCCCAGAGAGTGGAGGTTGGCTTCAACCAGAAAGAACTAATGATTTCCCATAGTTAAGATGGGGAACCCAAGGCAAATCAAAGGACCTTAAACTCATGATTCTCTTTCCATGTTTAGGCTATTAGATCATAGTTTGCTATAAAGTTTTATTTTATTGAAGGCTTCTGATGGTAATATAAACCATAAGAGTGAAGTGGGTGGTTTAAAATGTCAGAGCTAAAAAATAGAATATCTTAATATGTGCAGCTGTAAGAATTTGCAGCATTTTAATGTTTGATCTTGAGTTTTTTCTCAGTAGTTTGCATCTTTTAGTCACAAGCGTTATGCCAACCATGAAAATAAGCACTAGTTTCTATGCCCAAAACCTTGAAGAAATGGTGAAATGTTTCTTTTGGTTCTGTTCCTTTTGATTGACCTCTGTGGAATTTCATTTTGAGGCAGTCTGTCACTCCAAGGCTGATAAGGTGGTTTTTTAAGTCTATCATAGGAGACACGTGAAGGTGGTCTAGGATGTTTGCCTAGGCAGTCTGGGATATTCAGTGATAGAAACAGCAAAGGAAAAACAGGTTTGGAGGCAATATTTTATAGAGAAAAATGAAAAAGTGGCTTTGAAAATTGTATACCAAACTGAGGTTATCCTAGAAACCCCAGAGGAGGAGGCCTTGATTACTGCCTGGTAGGACGTGCTGTAGATGCCAGGTAAGCTCAACCTACAGTCTGGTAGCGTGGGAGGCTGGAAAATGAGAGGAATGTATTTTTGGATCCTGGGGGTTTTTATGAGTTCCTGAATGGAGGCTTGGAAGTCACCTTCTGAAGCAATCTCTTCTTGAAATCAACTAATGTCTTTTCTGTCTTCCTTTGGAGCCACATTCATATTTTTCCAGACTTTCGTGTGTAGTCATCCCACTTTATTTTATTAAAAAAAAATTTTTGGTACCAGGGGTGCTTAACCACTGAGCCCCTTCCCCATCCCTTTTTAAAATTCTTTAATTTAGAGACAGGGTCTCGCTGAGTTACTTACGGCTTTGCTGAGTTGCTGAGGCTGGCTTTGAACTCATGATCCTCCTGCCTCAGCCTCTGGAGCTTTGGGGATCATCGGCACGTGCCACTGTGCCCAGTGTCATCCCATTTAAAAAGAGGGATGAGGAAGGCTTGATCATGCCAACGTAATGGCCGTGTTCCTTTTCCAGATGGTAGGATGGGGATTCTGTTCTAGAGAGTCCTGTTCAGTCTGACCCCTGGCTCCCTCTCTGCCCTCTGGGCTGTCAGTCTCCAGCTGGGCATTCTGGAGCCCTTGTTCCTGTGCAGGCCAGACCTGCTGCCGCCAGCAGCCTTTGCACTTGTGGTTTCTTGTTCCTGAATGCTCTTCCCCATCCCTCTGTGGATGGCCTGCTCTCTCTCTGCCTCATGGGGGTGTCTGCTCATGCCACTTCCTCACAGGGCCTTTTCTTGAATTAAACAGCAAACATTCTCTCATGTTTCACCCTTACCTTTCCACCCTGCTTTGCCTTCACGTCCCTCATTGCTGCCTGGCACTGTATTTTTGTTGTTGGTTTTAATAACCTGTCCTGAGAGTGTGCGCTCTGTCCTACCACCTAGGACTCTGCCTGGCTTGCATAGTAGCGGCCTAAGAATTACTGCTGAAAGAAAGAATGAGTATTTTATTGACAATTAAAAATAAATTCATTTAACATGCAAACATGCTCAACATTTTTAGCCATTAGGGACTTGCAAATCAAACTTCACTGAGTTTCCATCTCATCCCACTTAGGATGGCTAAATAAATAAATATCAATGAGAATGTGGGTGAAAAGAACCCTTATACAATGTCGATGAGAATGTGAATTCCCAGCCACTATGGAAAAAGAGTATGGAGGTTCCTCAAAAAACTAAAGATAAAACTGTCATAGGATTCAGCTCTACCACTCCTGGCTATATACTCAAAGGAAATGAAGTTAGCACGCAAAAGAGAGACCTTTGTGCCCATGTTTACTGTGGTATTATGCACAATAGCTAAGAAATGGAATCGGCCTAGGTGCCCATTGACAGATGAATGAATGAATAAAGAAAATGCTATATGTATGTATATACATACATACACACACATTATAGTGTTATTCAGCTGCAAAGAAGAGTGAAATAATGTCAGTGGCAGAAAAATTGTTGTAGCTGGAAGTCATCATGTTAATCATAAGCCAAATATTGCATGTTTTCTCTCATAGGGAAAAAAATAAAGAAGAGGGACTGTTAAGGAAGGTAAAGGGAATGGGGGAGGCAAAGGGTGGAGAAAGTGAGAATAGTTGGTAGGATTGTTAGGATTAAAGCAGGATATGAGAATGTGCATGAATGGAAGTGTCACAGTCAACCCCATTAATTTGTAAATTAAAATGCAATAATTAGGGGCTAGGGATGTGGCTCAGTGGTGGAGCACTTGCCTAGCATATGTGAGGCACTGGGTTCTATTCTCAGTACCACATATTTAAATAAATAAAGAAAGATATTGTGTCCATCTACAATTAAAAAAAAATAAAAAAATGAATAAAATATAAGGGTCCATCAACAACTAAAAAAGAATTAGAAAAAAACAGAGCTATGTTATTAAAAATGCAATAAGTATAATAGACAAATTAATGCATACACCATTTTTTAATGACTGCCTGCTTTGGGGGAAATATTAAGGTAGGCCTCCTTTTAAAATGTAGAAAAGTCTGATTTATTTCTTAGTTAATTTTCTTTTTACTTCCTCTAAGGGAAAAGTGAAGGCAGAGCTGGTCTTTCCTCTGACCAACCCAGAGGATTCCATTGGGTCCTGCTTACTGGGAGGTTAAAGGCAGCTTGGATTTTGAAAGGGGCAATCATGGCTCTCCATTGAAACCTGCTGGGAGATCATGAGTCTCTTAGAAGTTTGGGATCTTCTTCCTGTCGAATGGCATTGAAGCATAAATAGTTGGTGGATGCTTGCTACAAAGTTCTAAGCTAGAGATAGCAGTTGTACTTCTGAAACAAAAGTCAGAATTTCACGGGTTCTCCTACAACCTGCACTTAGGGCCCTAAAATTCATGAATTCCAGTGCCCTGCTTTCTGTAAGAAATGACCTTTTGTTTTGTTTTACTTTGTTTTTAGTCAATGACATGTAACATGAAATATTTTCTGTTGGATCAAGTAGAGTACATTACTTTATGAAAGGAATTAATGTGGCTATCACTTCCTCTCTCCCATTGTTGTATACTAAAGAATTTGGTTTTTGCCTTAGGTTCCTAGGAGAGACCTTATAAACCCATGAAATTTCCTAAGGGATAGAAATGGAACCACATACCTAAATTTATGTGAAGGAGTGGTGGTGACTCACTCCTAGATGGTTTCAGGATGAGGACTGGCCATGCTGGAAAGACCAATCATATGACTATAGAGAGTTGGGACTCTGAACCATGTGTTATCAGCTTCTGTCTCCCAATCTGAGAGGGAAAAGTGACTGGAGATTGAGTTCAATCACATAGCTAATAATTTAATCAATCATGTGTACATAATGAAACCTCATTAAAAATACTGGATCTCCAATCTTGCTTGAGCTCCTTGGTTGGTAATCTTATTCTGATGTGTTGGGAGAGAGATGCATCCTGAAGATACAGAATGTTTGTGTTTAGGACTCTCCTAGACCTTGCGCCATAATCTCTTCTTTGGTTCTGATTTGTGTCCTTTATAATCAAGTACAATAAGTATAGTGACATTCTTGTGAGTCCTTCTAGTGAAGTATGGAATTTGAGGGAGTTGTGGGAAGCCCCCACTTTGCAGCCAGTTGATTGGAAGTACAGATGGCTTGGGGACCTTTGAACTTGTTGCTAATAATTGAAGAACAAGAGTCTTATAGAGTACTTTGCTTGCAAACTTGGATGTCTTCAATAATGCTGGATAGTTGATGTCTGAATTGCACTATATCCTAGTACTCACCAAACACCATTAAGAGAGAGAGAAGAAAAAAAAGAGAGAGAGAGAGAGAGAGAGAGAATTTGCTAAAAATTGACAACTCAGTTGTAGTTATAACTAAGGTATTTGGGACACTGGGCCACTTTTTTCTGATTTCCTTTTAAGGATTTTCTTCTGGGACTTGCTGTCGTCTGGTTATCACTACTGATCTTCCTGTCCTCAGTTTCTCTGACTCCTTTGGTACAGTCATTATTCTAAATGAAACCATAATGACACTTGCTGCCCTTCATGGGCAGGTGAGGCTGTGGTGCACTGAGCTCAAATCAATAGGAATTTTGCTTTTCCTCTGTGCTGTTATCTGCATTGGTGCCTGTGAACTCATCGTTTGGTACTTTAGATACATTAAGTGATGATGATTTGCTTATTTAGTTCTGGTACTGGAGGGAATGCAGAAGGATAGCAACCAAAATGATTGAGGGCCAAAGGGATTTGCCTTAGAGAAAAACAGAGCAGAACCAGATGTTGTTATTTATTGGTTGAATGATCTAAGAAGACTATGGAAACCACTTATAAGCATTTGAGAATTATAATGATAGCAAGAGGTGGGGAAGAAGAAAGATGAACAGCAATAGAGGAAGACAGGAGAATGTGATGTGTACTAGTATTGGGCTGTGGAAATCCACTGGAAAGTTTTGGAGAAAATATCATATGAGACCTGAGAAACATGATAAAGGAGATACAGTCAATTTTTCCTTTTCCCTGGTTTTTAGTTCTTCTGGGAAAAGAATGTGTGTTGTGTTATGCTGAGAAAACAACTTTTCTGGTAAGCTTGTCAATCCTACCCAACTTCCCAAAGCTTTGAGATCTATGTCTTATTGTTCTGAGACTCTCCTGCCTTAAATTACTTGGATTACTTGGGGCTGATTTCCGGGTTCTATTTCAGATCTACTGGCTTAGAGTATCTTGGGATGGAATCAGGAAATTAGCAGCATAATTAGTGCATAAGGTGATTAAGAAACTTGGAAACCACTGGAACTCCATGGGGGCCTATGTTTAGTGAGATTGAGATGCCACAGTTTCCCTGGCATAATATACAGAAAGGAATCCAAAGGCTTACTGAGATAGCAATGTTGGGAAGCATTTATTGTGTGCAACCCACATACACCCTTCTACCCCTCCATAATATTCCTGGAGAGAGCAGATGGCTTTGCCTTCACGGAGGCATTGAGAATGACATTATTAGGAGCACCTGCAGCTCTGGGATGCACTCTGATGATTGCCTTGTGTAGGCTGAATGTGATATGTGTGGAGATGCTGCTCAGATGGGCTCTCTGGCATCAGTGGAGTGATGAGATCCTGGAATACCAGAGACCAATTGGCTGCAGTTTATATCATGAGGAGCAGTGGGAATGCATTGGGCATCAAAAAGTTTTGACCTGAAGGCATCAAGGTGGTGAATCATGTTTTGTTCCTAGGAATGAAACAGATAGGCCTCTAAAATGTTGCTTGATGTATATGCTGCAGAAAATTGGTGCAAGACCAGGATCAGGCTCAAATTGCCACAATGGAGATTTCTGACTTCTTAGTCAGTTTCCAGACCTGTGCCAGCTTGTGAAGATGAAGCTGATTGATTGAAATGGGATTGGGATCTTTCTGAGGACTTTCTCCCCACCCCCCAGTATGAGTCTCTTTCTGGGATACAGCCTGTGTGTGTGTGTGTGTGTGTGTGTGTCTGTCTGTCTGTCTAAATCAGAGCCATTTTCAAAGCAGAGAATTAAAAAAGAGTGATGGAGTTTATGTCAGGCTCCTGGCTGTGAGATCCCAGAGGCAGACACTCAGAGCCCTTCCCTTGCCTCCCCTTTGGTTCCAGATCCTGTGACCTTTCCTGGGAATGGATGTGGCCATTCTGGAAACCAGCTACTCTGATTTCTGTGACCTTACTGCCCCACCTTTCTGGGCAGTTTTACAAGAAGGCAGAGAGAATTCAGATGGAGAAGGGTTGATTTGTGCTCATATTTACCAAACTGTGGAAGGTTTGCAGACAGAGATGGTTATTAGGATTATTTCAGAAAAAAATATTTTTATTTCCTACTGTTTGGCCTAGTTTTAAATTTAAAAAAAATGAAGACTAAACCAAATAAAAATGAGAAATTCTTAGGGTTGAAAAGGAATGACGATCTTTTCAGCTTCTAACATTATATAAATTCATCTGTTCATTCAGTAAATTTTCATTTAGAATCTAGTGTGTGCTATGCGGGTTGGATATGTTAATGGAAAGAAATTAGCTTCTTACAATCAATAAAAAAATGCTCATAACTTTTGAGTAATACAGCTAGTGAATTTTAGGAAAGTGGTAAATGCCATCACAGAGGCACTTTCAGGGTGAAGTGCAACCTGAGACACTTCTGTTGAGAATTTTTTCCAGGTGGACTGTCATCCTGCCTGGAACTTCTGTGTGCATGTTTCTGCTTATCAAAGCAGTCGATCTAGTTTAATTGTTATTACATTATTATTATTTTTTGGTGGTACTGGGGATTGAACCCAGGGGTGCTTTCCCACTGAAGACAGGGTCTAAGTTGCTGAGGCCAGATCCTCCTGCTGCCTCCTGAGCCAGTGGGATTACAGGTGTGTACTACCATGCCCCACTTTATACAGTTTAAATGTGCAGATGTTTACTAGTTTAAGTGCTAATTCTTTTTATGAGCTAAGTCCTCTTAGTATTTTGTATACTAATGGCTGAAAACTCAAATCCTGAAAGGGTTGGCTGATGTGGTAATTGAGTGAATTGAGCCGGATGGGAGGTTATATTCTTTGACATATAGAATTTTGCATAGTAGGCATATGGGAATACCCTCCTCTTCCAGAAATATACTATCTTCCATTTTTCTTCAAACAGTCATTTTGACTGTCTTTTGATTTCCCATTTGTGATAGTAATATAGGCCCAAGAAACATTGCACTCTCTTTTTACTAAAAGAAAAATTGTGTGTGTGTGTGTATGTGTGTGTATGATGATAGATGAATGGCATCAGGTTAGGAATACAGTAGAAATTGGCAGAGACTATGGCAAATTGTGAACATTTGTCTTATTGAAATGGGCACCCAAATATTTCTGCATACCCATATAACCCCAGAGTTGCCAGGTCCAATAACGTTTCAAGGTGAACAGGAAATTTATCCAAATAACCATCTGTTTTGTAAAATATTGGTAAATTTTACAAAGAAAAAAGATATAAAGGTGAAACAAAACAATTTACTGGCTAAACCTGGCTCTTAGACAGCCTGTTTACAATGTTGTTATTGGATCTTACTTTCCCTTTGAGGAGCTACTTAGAGTAAGTGCCTTGCTTCAGTATTTCATTTGTTTGTCATGTTTATTCATACAAAAAATATATTGTGCTACAACCATGAGTGTGTTAGACACTGGGGTTGAGCAATAAATATGACCAAGATCTTCCCCCCCAGAGAACTTGGTATCATTTCTCTCTGTCATTATCCCCAGGTTGAACACCCCCTTCCACAAACCTACCTTCCTGAGATCTCATTACAGAGAGCTTCTCCCTCCTCTACTCCTAGAGCCCTCTTGTGAAGGTGCTCTAGGGTTAAGAAGCACTCTGGAGGTCTCCTGTTCCATGCTGGATTCCACCCACCTTGTCTCTCCTGTCCACAGGTAGAATATTACCTTCTCTAAAATCTTTGCACCTGGTAGTTTCTCCATTGCTAGAATTCTGTCACTATTGCTTATCTGACTAACTGCCTCTCTTGCTCCTAGTATGTGGTCATCCATTTAAAAGCAAATGCCCTATCTTCTCTTTGTATCTCTGGGCCCTGAACCATTCCTGATGTCTAATAGGTGTTTGGTAAGTCTTGTTGGAGTACATTGAAATGAAAAAGAGTTTGACTTGTACATTTCCCGATCTTTTTTTTTTTTTTTTTGCTGGGGATTGAACTCAGGGGCATTCAACCACTGAGCCACATCCCCAGCCCTATTTTGTATTTTATTTAGAGACAAGGTCTCACTGAGTTGCTTAGCGCCTCGCCATTGCTGAGGCTGGCTTTGAACTCTGGATCCTCCTGCCTTAGCCTCCAGAGCCGCTGGGATTACAGTGTTTGCTACCTTACCCAGCAGTACCCTGTCTTTTTGTTGATGTTTTGGTCTATTTACCCAGGACACACTGAGTCTCTGAGTTGAGGGGAACTAAAAACTCTTGGGCAGTACAAGGTACACTATTTTAATCTGGATTGGCAGCATTTTGTTCTGTTTTACATCCCCTCTTTACTCTTACCACTATTCAGTTTAATCCTATTAAAATTCATAATTTCATCCATTTAAACTCTGTGAATATCAGTCTTCCAGCATATTAGCACTCCTTCCTCAATACAGGTATTTTTATAATCTTGATAAGCATACATATTAGTTTCACTTAAATATTTGATAAAAATATTGGACAAAGCAAAGATAATATTGGAAAGCTGTGACATACAGAGGAGATCTCAGTCCAAGGAGGCATTGATTTATTACCCACCACTCTTTGTGTTTGCTACAGATCCATCTTAGGCTATCTTCTGGGCAAGGAGATTGCAGGAGATTTTGATAAATGTCTTTGTTAAAATAAAGATGTGATCTATCTATCACACTCCTGCTTCTATTAAATTAGGAGGTTCATCAGTTAAGTCCTCTTTTTGTGAACCCCTGTTGGCTCCCAGAATCAGATCTTCTTTTTTTCGATTCTTGCAAACGGGATATGTCCTAAAAATTTGTTAGCATTTTGTCTCAAGGTAACTTGACTGAAGTTTGGAGAATTCATTCTTCATCATTTTAGACTTTTTAATAGATCTTGCCATTTTTATAATTAGCATGGTGAGATGCATTTTTGCCCACACATGATCTTTGAATACTTTTCTGGTTATTTCCTCACGAAAATCCCTAGAAATGAAAATTTTTGTCAAAGAGTATACACTTTTTAAAGGCTTTGATGCAAATTGTCTGTCAGAGATCCAATTTGGATACCCAGAAAATGCCTGTGAGATGCTGTTTTCTCTCGTCATCATCACTGATATGAATGAATTTTAAATGGATAGTTTAGTTGTTCTAGAATGTTCAGTGAGGAATCAGCCTCAGGAGGATGGACTTATAGGAACTGTATCCAACTCTTTGAGAACCACACCTTGGTCTTACCTTCTTACATCTACAGACTGGAGCTTTCTGATTTCTGGCAACTTTGACACTACATGTGGGGTCCTCCTTCCTTGGAATGTGGTGCTGTTCTTGCTTTATTTGAACCTGCCTGTTTCCCTAGTTTACTGCCCATTCCTCTTCCCCTTGTTTGGATTATTTCCCCCCATGCTTCTGTAGAAAGGGTGCTGGTGTGTGCAGGCTCATGGATCTGCCTACACACAGCTGGGTCCAACCTTACATCAATGCCCTTAGTTGAATCCCATATAACAGTCCATGTTTTCCAGGTTTGGTTTTGAATTATGGTTACTTTGTTGGGAGTGGGAGTGAAGGAAGAGTTGATTAGTAACTATGACATTTGGATTCATATGCCCAAATAAAGCTTGAGATGATTAAAATTCTGTAGGTGAAAGCTGTGCATGAATCAAGTCAAGTATTTCGAATATGCATATGTCATCTCTAAAGCTGACTTGTGCAGTCTGGGTGGTTTTGGCAAAGAGGAGTTGTTTCTGTAAGAGAAGAAGAACAAGGGCATGTGAAGAATGACCTAGGGTTACTTCTTTTGTAAGATGGACTGGAGACTACGGGTGTGTATGTTCCTCTAAAACATCTAGACCCTGACCAGTGCATTTTTTTCTATAATCCCATAGACTCAATCATATGTTATGTTACTAAATTTAAAACAACCTTCAGATATCTCTGTTCTGCATTTCTGTCTCATGAAAATATATTTTTTATGATGTTCAATAACTGACTTCCCTTCTCTATGTGGTTCTCTTCTTGTTTCTTTGTCATAGTCTTAATAATCAGATTCTGAGATCTGGGAATCTGCATTAAAAACATCTAGTACAGATTTCTGAAACATTATGGTTTTGCTCATGTTTTTTATTTCAGCTGCAGCTGATAATAGCATGTAATGCCCCCAAGATCCCCTTGTGGGATAGTAATTAGATGATTCTGTCACATGCATAATATGGAAATGTGGTTCCTGGTGGCACCATAGGTGAGAGAACACATTCATGACTGGTTGCAGTGAATGTGGCACAGCACTGTGAACTTGCATTTGAACACTTGGCCACTTTGGAGTAGCTGGCAGTGAGAACAAGAATATTATGAGAGGGGTTCATATCATCCACCAGGTGAAGGAAAACAGGTTGAGCACCTGCTTTTGCTGCCTCAGAGAGGCAAAAGTTTCCTGAAGTGACATTGTATTATAAATGCATTGATTTCTGCAGATAGGACATTAATTTGGAGATAGTAAAAAAAGTGGTTCATACTCAAATCTATCAAATAATGAAATGTTGGGAGTCATTTAAAAATAATTACTCAAATAGCTTATCTGTATAAATGATAGAGTCTGTCTGCTTTCTTTGTGCTTGTGTTGTGTTTGAAGTTAGTACAGGTTTTTATTTTTTAATTTAATTTTTTTTTACAGGCTAAACATATTTTTGACTGGCATGAACCCATTCTACTTTCACGCAGTAAATGTAATTTTACACTGCTTAGTGACCCTCGTGCTGATGTACACCTGTGATAAAACCGTCTTCAAGAATCGTGGACTTGCTTTTGTTACGGCATTACTTTTTGCTGTGCATCCTGTTCACACAGAGGCGGTGAGTATAATTGGAACTCAATGAAATAACAACCAAAACAAATGTATTTGTATGTATCAGCTTAAATGATCTTTTTTTTCCTTCCTTTCAAAACCAGGTGAATTCAAAGCTCTACTGAAGTGTTTATCTCTATATAAAAATCATTCTGCTTGACCACTTTTCTTTTTGAATGTTCAAATTGACTTTTTTTGCACCTTGAGGATTTAACTGCTTTTTAAAATAGCCACTATTATTAGTCCAAGTACTAGTACATGGTTAGTTTTTTTATTTGCAGAAAATTTAAATCCTAATGTGTCTTTAAACAGCAAGGGGCATGTTGAGATACTTGTCATGCTAAGTCATTATTCCTGCCCTATATTTCTGTTTTACTTTTGCTCCCTGTGCTTTATAATATTTGTGAAGCAGAACTTTAAGAGCTGAAGGAGGACCAAAAACAGTTAGAGTGACATCCTTAATGTTAGAAAGAGACTTAGGAGGCTTACCAATTGTTTTCCAAGTTATTTAATAAGGGGTGTAGTTATTTTGTAGTTGTTGAAAAATTTTGTTTTGAAATTATTGATAGTTTAGATCTATGGCACCTTTAAAATATTTACTTAATTATGCACCGTTTGAGGTGGCATTGTTAAACTCCCATACATAGTTTATTTCATGTGCATTGCTGGAGGCAGAGGATGTCTTTCCAAGAGTACATGGCCCCACAGTTTTTTTAAAAGAGTCTTTTGCAGAGCCTTAGCTGGCATCCAGACACTTTCCCAAAGTCGATCTGTGTAAGAACACACCAACAGGGAAGATTGCACATTGGTTCTCTTTTCTTAACTTATTCTCTCACCTGCCCTTCTCTCATTTAGACAAAAATAAGAGCTAGGTGTAGGAGCATGTCTATAATCCCAGTGGCTGGGGAGGCTGAGGCAGGAAGATTTCAAGTTCAAAGCCAGCTTCCACAATTTAGCAAGTCCCTAAGCAACTTAGTGAGACCCTGTCTCAAAATAAAAAAAAAATTAAAAAGGGCTGGGGATGTGGCTCAATAGTTAAGCACCCTGAGTTCAATCCCTGGTACCAAAAAGGAAAACAAACAAACAAAAAACCCCCAAATCAGGAATACTGTCATACATCAGAATCTACCATGCCTGAGGCATACATACCCCGAGTTTCCTTCTAAAGGAACAGATCTATTGGGGTCAGGAGGCTTCCTTCAATTAATACATGATACATTGAGGAAAGAACTTGTGATCTCTTCCTGTCTTATATGTTTAGTCAGCTTTTTCGCTGCTGCAACTAAAAGACCTGACATGAACAATTTTGGAAGAATAAAAATTTATTTATGGGTTCACAGTTTCAGAGGTCTCAATCCATAGACAGCAGGCTCCATTCCTAAGGGCTTGAGGTGAGGCAGAAGAATGTAGTGAAGGGAAGCAGGTCACATGATGATCAGAGAGCAGAGAGTGAGATCTCCACTTGCCAGATACAAAAATATATCCCAAAGCCCCTCCCCCAATGCCCCATCTCCTCTAGCCACACCCCACCTGCCTTCAATTAATCCCATTAGGTGATTAATTCACTGGGTTAAGGCTAATCATTTCTCTAAACCTTGCATTGTTTCACACATGAGCTTTTTTAAACACTATATATATATATATTTTGTTGTTGTTGTTGTTTGTGGTGGTGGTGGTTTTGGTGGTGGTGGTGGTGGACCTTTATTTATTTATATGCAGTGCTATAAGAGTCAAACCCAGTGCCTCACACATGTTAGGCAAGTGCTGTACCACTGAGCTACAATCTCAGCCCACACAAGAGCTTTTGGGGGACACCTCACATCCAAACCATAATGTGTATTTCTATGAAGAATACAACATGGTATTAGAAATACGGATTGGTGGCTCCTGTTGATGTTCTAAGTTCAGAAGTTCAATAATTGTAGAGATGCACAGTAGTATGTTTATTTGAACTGACCTAAGAAATATGATTTGACTAATTGGTTTGATACTGAGAATTGATTTGGGCAATCAGGTTGTATGATGGCTATTTTCCACAAACAGAATTCTAAACCTTTAAGCCCAAGGTTTTGATAAACTTGTATGTGTGTATACGCATACACACACACACACACACACACACACAGAGACTGATAAAAATCATCATATAAAAAATGATATTGTTTAGGTAATTTTCCCTACTCTGAGTACAGTAGACTGGACAAGATGCCTGTAAGTGAAAGAGTGTGAGGTATAAGACATGGTCCTTTGGTAACTCTTGGTAGAGAATTTTTGTTTTACTTCTACAAAACTCTGAAAGTAAATGGCTGTAATGCCAGTTAACTCTAATGATGGATGTTTAAATTATTTGCTTTTGACCAAATTAGAGGAGGACCTGGCTGATTTGTCAGCTGGTAGATCATTAAAAAATTGTGTAAGATGATAGATCACTTTGTGATAAGTGCAGGTAACTTCAGAGTTCCAAGAATTAAGTCATTGCTATAACACGGATACTTCATTCTCATTTATGTGGGTAATCTATATAAAAGTGATAGGAGGAATAGAATTGGTGCTTCATGCTGTCTCATTGTTCTAAACAAAAGGTAATAAGATTCAGCCACAGATAGCTAAACACATAATTGAAACTTGCTGCACTTATCAAAATATAAGCTTTTACATTTAATAATTATCATGTTTTCTATTTTAGTTGTGATATATTAAACAATTATGAATTAATAATATTGGATAAATAATACAGAGTTAAAATTTTAACCTTTAGAGGCTTTTGGCCATATGGAATTTAAAAAATCAATTCAATTATGGGTTGGGGGACACAGCTCAGTGGTGAAGTGCCAGCCTAGAATGTACAAGGTCCTGGGCCTGAGTTCAATCCCTAGCACTGCCAAAAATTTTTTTTAAAAATTAAGTATGAATTTTTATTACAGAGAGATAAGATAATGAAATATTTTTAAGCATAAGTATGTAATACATTTAAAATGTTGAGGGGGACGTAAAATGGAAGTATAAGTTCAAGGAGACAGGGTGTCAAATGTCTGCTATTCAAAGGAGAGCCTGTATGTGTTCCTGTAAAGGCCAGAGAAAGCCCTTTGAGTTGCTTTCGTGTCCACATTCCACTGGGTACATTTAGAGCAGTAGCAAGATCTTATTTTAGAACGCCAGCATGACAGACTTTAGACACAAACTTAATGAGATGAGAGAGATACCTGAATTTTAATGTTCTTTTTGGTCCTAACATGAAGAAAAATAATCAAACACTTTCAATCCTAGCCATATAAAATATACAATGCTGTTTCAGTGTCGTGTTTTAATCTAAGACCACAGACCAATATTTTGTTTCTGACAAATAGTTTTTAAAGTACAGCTGAAAATCTATACTTAAAGTGTCTTGGAGTCAATTATCACAGGAAAGATCAAACAAGTAGGGTAACTGCAGATGTAATTCAATGGTTTCAGAGGGAAAGCAGAAAGCATGGGCAACTTGGGGCAGTGTGATCATGAGCTGATAGTGTTTAGGCTGGATTTGAAGCAAACAGGCAAATCCTATTAGCAAAATGACCTTTAAGAAGGGTTTCAACAGGCTTTTGAGCTAATAAAAATACAATCCATAGTAACACAATTAAAGGTGCGAAGGAGTCAAGATGTGGACAATGTTAGGGAAGACATTTACATTTGCAAGAAGATGAGGGAGGTATAGAGAAGAAGGGAAAAAATTTGACCTACAAAACAATTTGTACTGCAAAGTAAAATAGAGACTGCTATTTCATTATAGATTTTAGAGAAATAGAAAGAAAGATGTACTTGATAGAAGATATGGTGATAAATTATTTAAAACTATTTAAAATAATAGAAGACCTTGTTGTGGTGGGGGAAGGGAATTACTGGGAAGTTTCTCCCTTTTGTTAAAAAAGAAAAAAAGTTAGACCAGACCATACGTTATCTTGAACAGGATAGGAAATTTAAAATTTTGGGATAGGATTTAGTTTAAACACATTGATATGATCATATATAAACATGCTGATATGATTAAAGGCTTCCTTTATTCATTGTGAGATCATCAAATAGCTGATGAGTATGTGCTTGGTGTAGGGCTGCCTTCTCTATGCTGGGGGAATAAGTGAATGGACAGTAGGGACCCCATCCACAGGTTGATGTTCACCAAGCTCATAGGAAAGCAAAAAAAAAAAAAAAAAAAGGCACATAAATAGATACAAGACAAAGCAACATGTAATAACACAAGAACCCTAGCGGAAAGAAGCATTATTTCCAATATAAATATATAGGGACAAATTTATTTGTTTACTCACTCTTTCAACAAACATTGGAGTGCCTATAATACACTGCCTATTGAATAGACACTCTGCTGGACAAAAAAAAAAAAAAAAAATTAGAGGCAGACTTACTTCACTTTAGTCCCTGAGATTCTTGGAAATGTTTCCTGACATTGTATTTCTTGGGAAATACGATGTTTTTCTGAATCCTGAATCATAAGAAAAATCAACAGAGAAATTAGGAAAATTACAATTGTCTTCTGAGAAATCCCCATCATCACAGAGACTTTACTGGTTTGAAGGAATGCACTTAAATTAATTGGAAGCAAGAGGAGAAAAAGCCGATACATGGAGTTCCAAGGTCAAGGCCATTTCCAGAATGGGCCAAGAGGACAGAGGAGAAAGTTAGTTGTGTTCTGATTAGATCAGGCTGGCAGGTAGCTGTTACCACATACTAAGTATGTGTTCCTGGCCCTGATGCTAATGGAACTCAGTCTTACAAATAAAATAAACATTAATAACTCTATAAAATAGCATACTTTATAATATGAGTGGTGTTCAAAAAATACCAAGTTTTGAGAGCAAATTAAGTCCTAGTTAGAATTCTCACACATGATTCTATTACTCTTGCTAGGAGATCTGTATTTTACATTATAGGTTGAGCATCCCTAATCCCAAATTCCCAGTTCCCAAATGTTCCAACTCTGACACTTTTTGAGTGCTAATATGATGCTGAAAGTGGAAAATTCCACACCAGACCTCATGAGGTAGGTCACAGTCAAAACACAGGTGCACTAAAATTATTGCATTAAATTACCTTTAGGTTGTGTGTATAAAAAGTATATGGAAACGTAGATGAATTTTGTGTTTAGGGTTCCATCCCTAAGATATCTCATTATGTTACACAGATATTCCAAAATCTGAAAAAAAAATCAAACTCTAAAACTCTTAGGGTTTCAAGCATTTCAGATGAGGGATACTAAGCCTGTTTTGAATTCTATGCACTGATGCTTTCCCAGTGGGTGGACATTGGTTAAAGGCTACATTTTCCAGGTTACACTACCCTCTTGGTGGTATAGACCTTCAACTGGGGCCAGAATACATGCTGTTCTTTTGCCTATGTTTTTCAGTTGCCAAAAACTGACCAGTTGCTTTTTTATTTTCTAATGAACTATACAGTTTCAACCACATTGTCATTGCATCAAGTCCAGCTGGCTCCCCGACTTCACATTCCCTTTCCATTTCCCATTGCACCCCCACTTCTTTTCATGTACTCTATGCTTTTCATCACTTTCTGCCCTTTCTTCCAGAAGCACTCCACATATCCTCAGACCTCTTTCCCTACTCCCGTCCTCTAACTGGAATGCACCTCTGTTCCCTTCCTGGCTGAGGCTTCCATTCCCCTAGTCTTCAGCTTTCTGAAAGCCTCCTTGTCCATCTTTTCAGTATCAGATTGCAAAACCATTCCCCTGTGATGCCTTCCCAGATCCTACAGTCAAAATTAAACCCTCCAGTCTTTTCCTGGCAGTGATTTTTCCTCTTGTGTTGCATGTGGTTTCCTTGTATCATATTTAATGCCCTCTTCTAACTCCACCAGATGCTCAAGTCCTCGAGGCAGGGTGTATTCCTCCAGTTGGCACAGTCCTTGGCAAATAAGCACTTGGAAAATTCTTGTTAACTGGAATAAAATACACAGTTATTGAACATGATGATCTTGACTAATTGAATCACTAGAGTGGCTGCTCTAGCAGTTGATGATGAACTCTTTTCTCTTAGATATCTAATTCTTTGCCCCAAAGATCCCAGCTCAAAGGTGTATAGAGCAGGTGTTTGTTGAATGCTTAATGGTTTGGTTTGGCCAAGGAGCCTATTAGTGTCAGCACTAACGTTTCAATGTCCTCTCTGAGCTTCTGCTCAAAGGGTTACTACATTCTATACATCTAGGATGTATGTTGTTGCTGCTGCTTCCAAAATGGCTGAAGGGCTTAAGGACACCTTTAACGCATTAGGTATGCCTGCCTAGCTTGTAATTGCCTCACTCCAACTTGCTACTCCTGATATCAGTTTGCAAGTCTTGTTCTCGGCCACATTGGGGATACTGGGCCCTCCAGGCCCAGACTCTAGGCTTTCTTCTGAGACTGCAGCAGGCTAGATGGCTCTCTGTCGAACCTTCAGGAAGTCTTGCAGTGTTGCTTAGCTAAATGCTCAAGGAAGCAGAGGTGCAGACTGAGTGGATCTAAGCTTCACACATGACCTGTGCCCAATTGTTGCTTACTAGTTCTGAGGTAAGCCTTGTCAATGGTGATACCACACTGCCTCTGCCGGTCTCCCTTGAGTCATACAGTATACCTGATTTGTCACTCAGGTTCCTTATAGATTAAGCAATCAATGAACAGTGTGTGGTCCAAGCAGCCAAATTAGGTAGTAGCTTTCGCTCTCTGCTGCCGATACAATTCTTTGGCTGTGTTTAGGTTTCTCTTATAGATTGGACTACACGAAGAGACTAGAATTTTTCTTAATATGTGACTTGCTGTCAATTGGTATGTACAATATGTCAGTATGTACAGTATACTAATTGTATAGTTAGTATATTTATACATATTTTAACTATATATTAAACTGCCTAATAAAATTAGATTAAGATATCATATATGTACATCTTAAAGTGAAAAGACAATTTCCACAATCCATACAGGCAAACCTTTGTGAAGAGTTCCACTCCCTTTCTCTGAAAGGAAAAGGAGGAAGGGCACTGGTGTTCATCAGGCTGGCAATTTCCATGTGTCATTAGTGACAACAATATGTGAGGTGGGGTTGTTATATTCATATAAAGATAAACCCAAATCTCAGAAATTGAACATAACAAAATCAAGTCTCAATCAGGTGACAAAAGACATCTGTGCTGCTGGTGGATGGGCCACTCCCTGCTGTGCCATCGCTTCTCCCTGTGACCACAAATTGTGCTCTAGTGATGAGGATGTTCACGGGTCTGCATCCCAAGAAATTATTTTCTGTTCTTGTTGATGGATTCTTCAACACACCATGGGCCTCAGGTGCTCTCCTGATTTGGGCGATATTGTTTTTTGGTGCCCGAAATGTCACCTTTTCTCATTTCTCTCATGAACTGCTCATCTAGCTCTTTGGGGACCTTTTCTCAGAAGCACTTAAAAATTTAAAAATCTGTATCCCATTTTTTCCTTTACAGTTTTATTTCTTGGACTTTAAAATATGAAGAGAAATACACACATCCTGTGAGGCAGAATAATACAAGTCATCTGTCTCCCACTCCACTTCCATTCCAGTCCCCTTTTGAAGTAACACATTTTTTGAAATAACTTTAAACTTAATACACAGAGTAACTATATTTTTATCTAGACTCACTAATTTTTAATGTTTCTCCACATTTGTTTTATCACTCTTCCTCTCTTTCTCCCTCTCTGTAAAAATATTGTTTTTTGAAACATTTGGAAGGAGTTGCATAATTTATACCCCTTTGCATGTTAATAATTTAGTTGTATATTTTCTAAAACTGAGAGTATTGGTCATAATTTCTCGGTAGTCTCCTTTATTTTGGAACAATTACTAATCTTCACTGTCTTTCTGTTATATAATTTATAGATGGCAGTATGATTCAGAATTTAGGTTGAAGTGTCTGTATTATAAAATGTTTTAAATACATTAAATTGTAATATATAAATGTTATTATAAAATTATAATAAAAATATGCATATTGTGTTTTATAATTTGTAACATGATTAAAATTAATAAATATAAAAAAGCATTATAAAGATATAACATATTATATGTAAATACATAATACATAATGTATAAATATTTAAAATGTATGAAATTTAATGTATTGCAAATATGTAATATATGCATGCATATATATATAATACACTTATATGTGTATACTTATATACATATATATGTTTACTTATATGTGCATATTATATATGCAATATTATGACAATAGATTATTAAAAGTTGTAATTAGTAATCATGATGTAATATAAACCAGAATAAATTAAAAGGTAATAAAAGTTTAGTGTTATAAAATACTAATATAAAATTTTATATAGATTTTATATATTACTATATATGATATATTATTAATTATCATATTTACTAGCATATTTATATCTGTTTTTATAGAATGATGCTGTGAGTTTGCTTTGTTTTTTTTCATGATTATATTCAGGTTATATATTCTTGGCTAGAATATATAATGTATAAATGAGGCATCCTTCTCAGGGTGGTGATTTTGATTGCCTAGTGAATGTGTAATGCAATGTAACACATTATCTCCATTATGTAATTAATTCTTTTTATTTTTCTAGAGAAGTAGTCAGTGGGGAAGATGTTGAAGTCATGCTAATATCTCTCACTTCAGGAAACTTTACTGTTCTAGATTTAGCATATATTGTCAAAAAAACTTTAAAATTTGTTTTTAGGTAAACATGACAGTAAAGTATATATTGACATATTATACATACATGGAATATAACTTCCCATTCTGTGGTTGTACATGATGTGGATTTTTTCACATACGAACATAGGAAATATGCCAATTCATTCTACTCTTTCCTATTCCCCTTCCCCCTCCCTTCCCTTCATTCCCCTCTGTCTAATCCAGTAGCTCAGTGGTAGAGCATTTGACTGCATCTATTGTTTTATTTGTTTTTGTTTTTGTGTTTTGTGATACTAGGGATCCAATCCAGGGTAGTGCACATGCTTCGCAAGCACTCTACCACTGAACTACACCCTGCCCTATTGATATTTTTGGTATTCATGCTCTATCTAGCCTTTTCTTTTTGGCAGCAAAAATGTTTTTTTCACCTCCCTTATTTCCCCCACATTCATTAGCTTTTCAGTGAAACCAGAGCTCT
Source organism: Marmota marmota marmota (assembly GCF_001458135.2). Taxonomy (NCBI): domain Eukaryota; kingdom Metazoa; phylum Chordata; class Mammalia; order Rodentia; family Sciuridae; genus Marmota; species Marmota marmota. The sequence goes on along the minus strand of NW_025999960.1, from coordinate 2,290,542 downwards.
CCTTCTTTCCCATCCATTTGCTTGCTCTCGGTAGGCATGCACTTCTATATGTATCCATTCTTTCATTATTTGTATATTAAACAAATGGACTCACAGGTTTCTGTTTTCAGTGGATTATAATAAATCATGGTCCTTACTTATTTTTGTATTCAAATTGTCTCAGGTTTGGTCAGTGGGAGCCCCTTGTTGCTGGCTTCTGTGACCTTTTGACTTTAATTTTTTAGGTCCTTTTTTACTGCTATGAGAAGATGATAGAAACTTTTCTTGATTCTTTCCACCCTCATCTCAGTAATCAGCCCTTTTTCCAAGGAGCCAATGTTCTCTTGAATGGGGACTGATTTTGGGTGTGCCAGGAAGTTACTTTGCTACTTTTTAGCCAGTGCAGTGGCAGATCTTAGAAATATGCACACGTGTGTGCACATGTGTACACACACCCACACACATACACACACAGACATACACATAAACTTGCATATGCATATACACAATTGCATGAACATATACTCTGGTGGAATGATTGTTAGTTCAAACTTATTCCCTTTCTTGTCCAAAATATTGATTCCTCAGCTTACTTTTTCCTTCTATTCTATAAATATATAAGTATCCTCTGCTTCATTACCACTGTGGTATCCAAAGATTAGGAGTGTCACACATTCCATTGCTGCTCAAAAGAATATTTATTTTATTTTTATGATACTGGGGATTGAACCCAGGTCTTGTATGTGCTAGGCAAGTGCTCTATCCCTGAACAACACCCCAGCCCTCTTTTTAAGATTTGAAAATAATAATAATAAATGAATAAGCTTTGATGCTATAAATTGATCCTCTTTACAAGAGAAGTTAAAAATAAAGTTAAGCATGAAAATCTTGCCACTTCTTCTTTTTCTCCTTCTGTAAGCTTATTGTTAATTCTTACTGATCAGAGGTAGTTAGTCATGTCAGAATTTGAAGAATAATATGTATTCTATTTTATTATACTATACTATTTTGTACATGATATTATTCATCTACAAACAAAGACATTTCTGTGAGATTTTTCTGACATAATATTCTGAGTTTTTGAATTTTTCTTTGTGTTAAACTTCATAGGTGGCTGGGATTGTTGGCAGAGCTGACGTGTTAGCGTGTCTCCTGTTCCTGTTGGCCTTCCTCTCCTACAATAGGTACGTATGGCTCAGCAAGCCCTCCTCTGTGATTACAGCCATGCTGTGTGTGTAGAGTGAGCATCTGCTTGGAGAGAAGGGAGGCTTCAGGGTGATACTGTGCTCATGAGCTCCAGGGATAAAAACTCTATTTTTATCCGATACTGGCCGGTTGTCTCTTCTAGCTCCATGCTGAACCATATCCTATCATTTATAAAAGAGTATTTTCCCCCCAGTTCTAGAAATCCAAGCTCTTGCTTCTTGATTCCTTTTACTGGTAGTTTCTGCCTGAGAATGGAATTTGGAATCTTAGCTCTGAGCCAAAATATACTGGGCACAGTGTTCTATTCTATTTGCCTATGATTTGCTTAATTTCTCCTTTTCATTTTGGTCCTGATTGTTTCTCCTCTTTATCATCCTAACCAAAGTAGCTCAAAGCTTAAAATAACAAGGCTAAGCAGAAAGTAGTGTTTTTCAACTATAGTTGTACAATTTATAATCCTTTCTTTGAAATACAGACATTCTTTGCTTTGGGAAAACAGAAAGCAATAAAATAATTTTCTGTTCAATTGTGCCTTTACTCTCCAAACCATGAGATTCTTACTTGATTTGTGACATGTCTACATAAGGCAGGAGTTGAAAAGAGAATGTGGGAAAGGGTAGAGTGCTCAGAGTGTGGCCCAGGAAAGCGGGTGGGTTAGTCATGTCACCTTGCTCGGTGGAGAGAGGCCTGGTTAAGGATTTGTGAACTGTGAACTTTTGATCAGTTCATTGACCTGTGATCTTTCGGAGTCCAGTGACTGAGGAACACTGTTCTAACCCAGTGGTTCTTAATTAGGAGTGATTTCTTTTCATTCCCCAGCCACCATTCCCCCACTCCCTCCAGGAACATTTGGCACTATCTGGAGACAGTTTTGCTTGTCCCAACCCAAGAAGTGCTTCTGGCACCTAGGGGTAGAGGCCAAGAATGCTGTTAAATAAACATCCTACAATGCACAGGATAGGCCCTGCAGCAAAGAATTATCTGGTTGAAAAATGCCAATGGTGCTGAGACAGAGGAACCCTGTTATAAACCAGTTTAGACCTTGGATCAAGAATGAAATGAATCAGCTTTTTTTTTTTTTTTTTAAGGGCGGAGCATTTTTTTTAGTGCAATATCCATCTCCAGGTTCTGGCTTTGCATTCGCAATCATATGAACAGTATAATGAAATCTTAAAAAGCCCAAATTTAACAATGAATTGTTTCCTGTTTACTCTGGTGTTAGACAGGAATTACTCACTTTAATTTAAACTTGTTTCTAGGGCTTTTTGTGTGTGTTTGATACATTTGGGAAAAATGACTGATTAGCCCTGCAGCCTGTCCATATTGGTGTGATAATGAGTCTTATTATTATAGGTTGGACGTGCATGCCCTGCTTACCTTTAGAAATTTGAGCTGTAGACAGAAAATGCATAGAAAAATGCACAATTACTGTAAATTCTGCATAAATCTTATGTAATTATTCAAAGATGCAATAGTAAGAAGAAGATACCACAAGAAGTTTTAGCCTTTACTTTAAAGAAATAGAATCCCAGGGTTGGCAACTGTCAAAGAGAACAATGCTATTTCTTGGGGTCAATTGTATTTTGTAAGGTGGAAAGAAAGACTTTTATACCACTAGAGAATTTTTGAAAATTTCTATTGGAGATTTAATCGAGAAAAAATAACTTCATCTAACACATGCTCATGGAAAGTAAATTTAAAAATATTAATTAGCAAAAAGAAAATTAAAATGTGAAGAATATTTGTTTTTCCTTTCCAGAGAAAAAAGCTACTATATTTTGGTATAATTAATTATCTACTGATTGCTTTGTGTATAGAACACCTAAAAACACTTGACTCATAATAATGTGATGATAAACACTTGACATGTAATAAGTCATTTCTTCAATGCCCCCAGTAATGCTAGACTCCCATTTCACACATAAGGGGACCAAAGCACAGGGGGCAAAGTAACTTGCTCTCTCACTTCTTTGTTAACTGCAGAGCTGTGATTTGAGCCAGAGACCATGGCTCCAGAGCTCATGCAGGTTGTTTAGTAACCTGTATTAGTCACCTACAATGTATTCACTTAATGTCTTCTTTTCTCTCTAACTATAGCTCTATGATGACATTTTAAATGACTTTTGAATGTTCACTTATGACATACCATATTTTATCATAATTTACATCCATATTTACATACTATTACATGCCACATTTTATCCTAATTTATATGTACCATAATTTAAGTACTCAAATTGAGTACATTAACTTTTTTTCATCTTAGTAATTTTAATTCCATGATGAATACTGTGGAAGAAATCTTGACTCACTTAATTGCTTAGGATGCAAAGAAATTGACTACCTTTTATCTTTTAAGGTAATATTTCTTAGTGACCCACATTTCTTAATTTAAAAGAACATCCACCTTGTTTTCCAGGAGTCTGGATCAGTGTTGTGCTGGGGAATGTTTCCCTCCCACGGCTTCTCCCTTCTTCTTGCTGCTCAGTTTGTTTCTGGGGACCTGTGCCATGCTGGTGAAAGAGACGGGAATCACCGTGTTTGGAGTGTGCTTGGTTTATGACCTCTTCTCCCTCTCCCACAAGCAAGACATGACGTAAGTCATTTTAAAGTTCTGACATTAGGCGCTGCCTAGGGAGAAAATGACTGAAAAAACGTATGGTTTTCCACTTCCGTTTAAAAAATATATAAGTACTTTGTCTCACCTTAGACCATAATACAATAAACATGACTTACTTCATTAAGATAAATGCATTGTATCTGTTTAGCCTCTTCACAGTTTTATAAAGTTCAATAAAGACTATGCAATTTTGGGTGGTCCCAAATTTGGAATTGAAAAGTATCTTTGTTAACTGCAAGTTCAGACTGCTGGGTTGTTTTTGCTGCATCCTGTTGAGAAAAGCTTGATTCACACAGGGAGGTTACAAATGCTAATAGTTTTGACAGCTTGCTTTGAATCTCTGAATCCAAATGAGTATTATCCACCTAAGAGTACTGCTCACTTGGAGCCTGTTTTCTCTCTCTAGTAGTGACAGTACTTAAGAGTTTTAGGAAGTGCCTCTTAAAATTCCATGAAGAGCGAGTTGAAACCATATAGGAATACTTACATGTCATTTTCCAGTTAAAGAACAAGCTTACCTAGTAACCCATTTTCATTTAAAAACTTTAAGGCACGTTCATTTTATTCAGTGGTTTGTAGATAATAAGAATCACTAAGGCATATTAAAACTTCAAGTACATACCATAATTTTCTTCCTCTATCAAATCTATAATTACCAACTTTACTAATTTTACACATAAACCCTATTTTTCAGTAATCATAAGTCCCTTATTTTTGAACTTTTAAAAATGTAGCTAATTTATTCTTCTGCTTTGTCAAATGAAGAATTTAAAAAAAAGTCCTGTTTCTTTGTGCCATTCCCTATCTCTTTATACTTCTTAACATAAAGATATGAGCAACGCTATTGAGTGGCAGTGGGTTGGGGTGAGTCATTTAATTCTGATCACCTTTCTGCCTGGGAAACTTGGAGATAATTTAAATACAGTCTCGCTCTCTGTTAGCTCTCTGCAATCTCAGAGACATAAAAGGAAGGAACCCAGTGATCACCTTGTCCAAGCTCCCACCAAGAAAACTGGGAGCCGCAGGCCCTGCTTGACTTAGGCGAGGATGCCTTTCCTCTACCTTTACAGCTCATGGGAGTAATCTCAGTTGCCTGCCCCACATTTTGGAGAACAATCTACAGATCCCTCTTGCTTCCCACTTCTTGCATCACCTCATCTTTGTCTCCAAACTTATTCCTGCTTTGCCTCACTGACAATATAGGGCTGTAACAACTGATCACAGATGCACCTTCTCCTGTACACCAGTCCAGAGCTGTTTGAATGCCCTCACTAAAGTCCTATCTCCTTTGGTCTTGGGATTCTTCAACCCTCTGTTGACTGCCTTCCTTTCTCTCTCCCTCCTGTCATTGTTGAACCAAGCTTTTCTCAAAAAGGATAATTGTCTCTTTTCTTTCTTTAATAATCTGCCCTCATCATACAAACTTGCTTGAGGTTCCATGGAAGGAGTAACACTGATGATATAGAGTTTCGATTTGTGTACACAGCACATTTTTTAGTCCTCAAACCCAGCAGCACTATGTAATTGGAGGAATTTTTTCTTTCCTTCATGCTTTTGTCCACCCATTCAACCCATAGCTTATTCTGTGCCTGAACAAGAACAAGACAGAGTTCCTTCCCTCAAACAGCATAGAGGCTGCTGGGCGGACAGACATCAAACAATTACACAGGTGATTGATGAAAGGCGGTAGGCAGGATATGGGAGCATTTGACAAGGAGACTTGGCCCTGGGTAGTTGGCGTGCCTTGAGTGCTGACTGGGCACTAGGTTCTGTGCCACACCATTTGCTCTCAGCGACTGTGGTCTTCATTTCACAGAGGAAAAAGCAGGCTCAGAAAGCACCTCCCCACAGCTACTCAATCCAAGTGCAACCAGGATTGGACCCACATCTGATGTGTGGCTCTAGAGCCATGAAATGATCTCTGAGCACCACTGCCTCTATGGAAAGAGCACAGGACAGGGATTTAGGAGACTGCAGGATGTCCCTGCTCACGCTCTATGAGATTCTTGACACCAGCTCGGAGGTTCTGAGCATTTGGAGGGTCATGAATCTCTTTGAGAATTTCATGAGGTTGTAAGAAGGCACACATGCACTGAGTTGCACAGATCTTTAGGAGTCTGCCCCCTCTTTACTCTTTATGTGCTCATTTAGAATAAGCATCTTGGTGCTAGGTGGTCTTTCCTTGTGTTATCCAGCAGCAGAAAGAAGGAGTCATAGAAGTAAATATTGGAAGCACTTTCCTTTCAGAAGAGTAATCTATTCCTAAACCTTGGTTTGGACTACATGAATGGAGTAGGATTTCTTTTATTTGACATCACCTTTAGGAGGAAACATTTAAAGGAAAAGTTCAACCCATGAAAGTTAGCTTTTCTTTTCTTTCTTTTTTTTTTTTTTTTAAGTGAGGATGTAATTTCTAACATGTAGAAAATGACATTCTCTGACCTGAGTTCCTACCCTCTTTCTGCAAAGATAAACATAATTCTGAATTTGACACTTTTTATTTTTAGGGCATTATTTCTTATATATACACAGTGAATATTAAGTCATAGTATTTTGAAACTTTTCATGAATGTTATCACTTTTGTTTTTCATTTAGCATTAGGCTTTTTAGATACATCAGTGTTGATGTATGTAGCTATATTTCATTCATTTTTACTGCTCTATAATGTTTAATTATCATAATTTAGCCATCATTCTAATTTTGTAGTTCAGGCTATCCACATTTATACTCTTATAAACTGCTGCAGTGAGGTTCTTGTGCATGTGTTCTTGTGCAAATACACGAGGCTTTCTCTCTGGCACAACTGTTGAAGTGGAGCTGCTAGGTCAGAAACATGTTCACTGGGTCACATCCTGAGTCATTGCTTGTGAAATGACTGTAGCGGTCATGGAGAATCACTTTTGTTTCATATTCACGGCATCATTTGCAAGTATCTCACTTTTAAATTTTTGTCCATCTGGTGATTACAAATTTTATCTCAGAGGATTCATAATAGAAAATGTAATAAGAGTACATCAGATGGCCCAGCTATGAACATTTATTTGATAAGATCATCATAATGTCTAATCCTGAATACCACCAAAATCAAATATTATGAGAAGACCATAGTTGGAATGTGAGGGGTAAAGAAGTGTGTTTGTCTGTGGGTGCCTTGGTGACCACCTACGGGGGACTAAGTTCTGATCTTCTGGAAATCAATATGATAAGCTGTAAAACTGATTAAAATAAATAATAATGTAATTATGTTTTAAATATATATATATATATTAGTAACTACCAGAAGCAAAGGGCTCAGAGACTTGGGAATGGTTGCTTCTAGGGAGTAGGACCTGGGGGTTGGGGCAGGGTGCTGGTGTTTTGGTTGCCAGCCTGGTCATTCCCTTTGACTTTGTTTCTCCTCCCTTCTGTGCACAATTAGGAGCAACGGGGTCATCCATCAGCATAGCCTACAGCAGCCTGGGAGCCCCCAGCCCTCCTCACTGCCAGCCCACTCCCACCGGGAGAACGGGAAACAGCGGTTCCCTCACAAAGGAGCGTGGGATGGCTGCCATTCCTCACTTACACCAGCACCCAAGAGCAGTGGATTCCCGGTGTCACCGCGAGCTGTGTGGTCCCTGATGAGGTACTGGCCTGGGTTTCTTGGCTGTGCATGTTTTCAGTGTCCAGTATCTTATAGTGCCACCTGTGATGCTGGAAAAATAAAGCCTTGAGTCGACTCTTTGAGATCCCCTTCTCTCCACATTTCCCTCCTTTTCCTTTCCTTCTCTCCTTCCCTTCCTCCCTTCCTTCTTAGCCTATATTAGATTGGATGAGAAAGGAATAGCTAGGGGATGCAGGGTGGTCTGTGATACCTCACCTACCTTTTTTCTGGGGGAGGAAGGTGCTCTCCCACTACCCCCTCTCTTCCCTGCTCTTTTTGTTTGCCATGAAGTTAGTACAGCCCAAGTATGGGAGGAAGTCCAGGGGACTCTACTCCTCTAGCATTTTAGAAGATGCAGGAAAATTGAGTATGAAATGTTTATTCTTTTTCTTTCTTTTTTTGAATATTTTAACTTAGCCATGAAAATTAGCAGTATTTTTCAGCACAGGTGTGCTCAACTAAATTACATTGCTTCACAAATAGCTCAAACCATGGGCAAGTCAGAATTTAGCACACATTTGTTAAAAGATATATAGACATTTCACAGTTTTAAAGGGTTTCTTTGAGCAGTGATTAGTGAATTGCCAGTCCAAACCACAGCTGGTCTGAGGCGCTAATGCAGGGGAATGAAGAGGAGACCTTTACAGGGCGAATACAGAAGCAGAGCAGAGAAATACTTGATGGGTTAAAGTGTGGCAGTATCCTTATTTAGATCATTCCAGGGGAAAGTCCCTAGTTAGAGATCAGTTGATGATTTCTGATTGGTTAAGCTAGAGTTTCATGTTGCCATTTCCTCTAAGTTGTGTTTTGGTTTGCTTATGTAAAGTCCAGGGTGCTAGAGCAGCTTCAGCTGAATGGCCTCCCAATTATTTTGACATATGGAACTTCTGTTCATACTGTTAACACTTTACTACTTTAGATTCCTATTCTTATTTTTCTGTGTGGTCCATTAAAACTTTATCCTCTCAGGGTCTTTGTTTTTAATAATTCCCAGTTTTGGTGATCTCTCCAACCCCCTTCATTCCTAGGGACTGAACCCAGGGCTTTACCCATGCTAGGCAAGCTCTTTACTGTATAGCTACAGTCCTAGTCTGCTTTGCTATTTTTAATTTTTTAACACTCATTGATTGAGTGTTTGCTTGCTTGCTGGATTCATTAGTGTCTACTGAGTGTCTGACATGAGTCAGGCAAGTTCTAGGCACCAGAAATGTCCTAGCAAATATGGAGAATTAGCTGCTTGCTTTTGTATGGCCTTCCTTCTGGTGAGAAAGACATACAGTAAACACTCAACAATGAATGAACAATGTGAATGCTAAGCAGAGCGTGAAGCTGGAGGTGATGAAGAATTACTGGTGGGTCTGGGGGAATTTGGTTGGCAGGTCAGGGAAGGCCCCTTCAATGCTGAATGAGGTGAGGAGCCAGCCCTGCAAAGATCTGGGTAGAGAAGTTTCAGCTTGAGAATGATGAGAAAGTGGGATATTGTTGGGGGTGGGCAGGGCCCAGGAAATAAAAGGCCATATTTGTCGTAAAAGCAAGTGCGGGTTATACTCTGGATTCATTCGGAAGATGTGTTAGTTGTTAGTTGCTGTGACCAAAATACCTGACTAGAACAACTTAAAAGAGGAAAAGTTTATTCTGGTTCCTAGTTTCAAAGCCTTGGTTGGCCGATTCCACTGCCCTGTGCTTGAGGTGAGACAGAACATCATGGCACAAAGGCATGGTGGAAGAAAGCCACTTCAGCTCATGGCAGCTAGGAAGCAAACAGAGGGAGAGGGAGACAGAGGAACCAGGACAAGATATAGTCCATGCCATGCCCCCTGTGACCAACTTCTTCTATCTACCTCCACCTGCCTATAGTTACCACCTAATACTCCATTCAGATTATTAATCCATCAAGTGAATTAACCCACTGATGAGGTTATACCCTGTATGATTTAACCATGGTCTAAAAGCTTAACCTCTAAATCGTGCTATACTGGGGACCATTGCTTTCAAAACACGAGCTTTTCCAGGGGCATTTCTACATCCAAACCATAACAGAAAACATTGGAGGTTTTATTTTAAAAATGTGGAGAGACCTGATTACATTTCTTTTCAAAAGGTTTTCTCTAGATTCTTTGTGGTGTGTGGTGTTTGGAAGGCAAGAGTAAAGAAAGGAAAAGGCTTAGGAGGCTTTATATGGCTGGGTGAGGAAAGAAAGGATCTTGACTGAAGGTGAGAGAGAATGAGATAAAAGAATGTGGTGACTTTAGGAGATATTTTGAATATGGGATGTACTGATGTTTGGGATGGGGAAGAGGGAAAGAAAGGAAACAAGGATTTTCAGGTTTCTGGCTTAAACAGTTGGGTGGATGGTGGTCTGGGTTACTGAGAAGGGAAAGCTAGGAAAGAACTGAACTGGGGTCTCTAAAAATTGGGAGTAGATAAAATTAAAGCAGTGTGCAAAATTCCTGAGGAAAAGGAAAGAAGGGTGAAGGGTCAAAATGTTGAGAAAATCTGGACCTGTTGTGGAGAGCCATGGAGGAAAGGAATATAAAGCAATTGGGAAAATTGCAAATTTCTTTTTCTTTCTTCTTCCTTCCTTCCTTCCTTCCTTCCTTCCTTCCTTCCTTCCTTCCTTCCTTCCTTCCTTCCTTCCTTCCTTTCTTTCTTTCTTCCTCTTTCTTTCTTTAACAGAAGGCAAAGTAGGAGGAAAAGGGAGTTAGGAAAGGGTTGGAGATTATGAAGGTGGGACAGAAGTTAGACTGCAGTGTGACTGTGAACTTCATGAAGGTAGAATCATGTTGTGTTTGCTTACAGTGGTGTCCCCAGTTTCAGATGCAGAGCCTGTCTAATAGCAGTTGCTTAGATTTTTTTTGAAATGAATAACTTAATGAGTGTGTTATGTTTTAGATATGAGGTATCCCCCAAAAGCTCGTGTGTAAGACAACACAAGAAGATTTAGAAGTGAAATGATTGAGTTATGAGAGCCTTAACCCAATCAGCGCATCAATCCCCTGATATGGGTTAACTGGGTAATAACTGGAGGCAGGTAGGGTGTGGTTGGAAGAAGTAGGTCATTGGGGGTGTGGGTTTATATTTTGTTCCTGTTGAGCAGAGCTCTCTCTGCCCCGATTTCTACATCTTGAGCTGCTTTCCTCCTCCACACTTTCCGCCATGGTGTTCTGCCTCACCTTGGGATCCAGAGCAGTGGAGTCAGCCATCTATGGACTGATACCTCTGAAACCCTGAGTGCTGAATAATTTTTTCCTCCTCTAAAATTGTTCTTGTCCTGTCTTTTGGTTATGGTGGCACAAAAGTTGACTTAGGAGTGGATCATGAGAGTGTATAGAATTCAGCAGAGATGAAACATCTAACATGGCTAATTTCAAGCACAAGTGTGACATCACTGATGAGATTGGGTTTGCCTGCCATTATGCAGTGTTTCTACCAGACAGATTTAATAGACATAAAGTCTCAAGAGCATAGGTAACAGTAAAGTGAAGTGACAAGCTTTGAGTCCTTACTAACTTTGCTTTAAGGGCAGTTTATTTAAGTTTATATAATTTAATTTTCAATAATGGTTGTTTTTAATAATCAGCTTATAAAATTTCTGACAACATAACAGCTGTTCCAACACCCCAATGAAGAGGGTCCTTCAGGGGGTGGGAGAAGATTTTTATCTGTTGTCTATGTGTTATCCCACGCACCATCACTGTATCTGCTGAGCGTTGATATTGTAATTCCCACTACTGTGAGCAAACTGAGAATCTTAAAGGTTAACAAACTTTGGTTGGTCCAATTTACAAAGTTAGTATGTGGTAGAGTTGGGATTAGAACCAAGGCTCCTTGACTCCTATACCTGCACTTTGCCTCTTGCCACACTCTGAAGTTCACAGTTGAGGACTTAGCTCTGAAGTGGAAGCAGACTCTGCTATCATTCTGCGAGGGGCTGTTCCCCGTTGAACTCTCATGGGTAGAATGATTCTTGCAGTCATCCATGTGTCCACAAATGAGACACCTTGATTTGCTTGGACATTGGTGCTGGTACCTCTGAATTGGGGAGAATTTGGGTGCTAACACATGGAGTTTGGTGATGTGCTTTTGTTGGTTACTTTTTATTTTTTCAACTCTAAGCACCAGGCTGTTTTGAAAAGGGCAGTGGAGAGCCGTGGACTGCACATCCAGAAGTAGGCCACCAAATTAATGTGTTTCTGGGCAAGGACCATTTCTCCTCCTTGAGAGTAAAAGTTGTCATAGATTTCCTCTTTCGGAAAGAAAAGTGCCACATATTTAGATATAAGTGTGATTAGTATTAAAATTTTTTTTGAACAGTATGCTTATGCCTTTGTCAGAAAGTGATCAGGTAAATCAAGAAAAAGTTCAAAGATGCAATCCTATTCCACCATCTCTGATTCTGTAGATAGAGCATTTAAATCATGGCTCTATCACTTGATTCTGAACCAGTTATTTTACCTCTGTGAGCCTACATGTAGCACACTATTCTCAGATTGGTTGTCAGGATCAAAAGTAGTGTGTATCACAAGCATGTAAATCTGCTCCTGGTCTACCATGGCCCTCCACTGAGCAGACAACATGGTTTTATTATTAGCTTGGTATTGTGAATACTGTATTATTACTCTCATGTGGGTTTCTGATCCCCAGGATGTATTGTGCAAGTGATGAGCCTTCAGGGAATGAGTTTGTATGGGAGTTTCATTTTTTGGTTGAACTTCTGCAACTTTGGTTGCATGCATTGGTTTGGGCTAACAAAAAATTGGGCTAACCACTATCAGGTGAAGTGTTTTTTCTTATTTTTATTTTTTTCAGAAATTATCTAACACAGGAAAAATTCAAACTCAGGGAAATCCTAATGGAAGCTATTTATTTAGTTCCCTGTTTTAATGTGTGATTTAGTAATTGTCCTATAAGTAGAAAGTATAATGAAAAAATCTTTAACTGAGCATATATACCCTGGAATCAGATGGCATTTCAGTTGATACTACCTTTTACTGAATTATTCTGTGTTAAAAGAGAAATGTTTTGTATGTAAACATTCCTCCCCATCCCACCCTCTTCAAAACATCAAATTCATACACGGACACACTTTCCCTTTCACATTAGAAAGTTCAGTGAATTCTAAATGTTATCCTGGGCTGGAGGTGTGGCTCAGTAATAGAGCTCTTGCATTCCTCATATGAGGACCCTGGGTTGCAGCCCCAGCACTGCAAAAATAAATAAATAAATAAATAAATAAATAAATATTGTGTTCATATTCTTGATTCATTTAATATGTAAATAACAGTGACCACTATAGGCATTGAAGATGATGAATTCTTGGATGTTTCCTTTTTTCTCTGTGACCCTGCAGGTCTATTATGAGCCATTCATTCAACAATACTTGCTAAGCACCTACTGTGTGTTCCTGGCATTATTTTTGGTGCCAAGAAGTATATTTCAGTGCCAAGAAATAGCAGTGAAATAAACAAAACCCTGCCCCCATAGAACTCCACTGAGTGATGATCATTATATTTTTGCTTCAAAATGGGCTTGTTTTCTTTTACTCTCAAGGAGTGTGTCAGACCGTAGTTCTATTTTCACTTTAGTGGATCTTAAAATTCTTTCTTATAAATAACCTTGTACATAAGGATGCAAACAAAAGAACCAATACAGATTTAAGACTAGAGAAGAGATTGGCACTATAGTGAAATTGTAAGGTAATTAAATTCAGGGGACTTGGAGAGGCATATAAATATTGTGTGACCTTCACTGATGAAATGGGTAACTGATCTTTTAAGTGTCATTTTAATGCTTTATTTCTGTAGACTTTGCATTGCACACTTTTCCCCCCAAAGTAAGGAATGCTGTACAAATTGAACTCCTGAGATAGGATTCTGAACTTTTATGCCACACACTCATGGTCCTGTGAGGAAGGCAAAAGTGTTTTAGATCATCATTAACAGCCTCACGTTGGCTATGACAGTAGCTCAGAACTAGTGAAGTGAGATTTGCAGGTGACAGGAAAGAAAAAAAAACTTGTGCTAAAAGCCTGTAATATTGATGAGTAATAACTGGATTCGCTTCCTCTTTTCCCCTGTACACTGTTGCCATTGATTGATTTCAGATGAGCCATTTTTCAATCTCATTCAGCTCCTGCTTTCATAAATGGAATGACTGTATGAAAAGATGCGGAGTTAACTAATGTGCCTACACAAAAAATACATCCAACATTTAAAAATGGAGTGTATATTTATTTAATAGTTCTCTCATCCCTTACTTTAAAATCTTTTTTATGAAAAGTGGAAACCTCAGTGATCATGCTAAGAACAGGAAGCACCTCATAGACACCAAGCACCTCTTGGACGTACACATTAACCTAGATTCACATTAAAGAGGTTTTGCAAATTCTTTAATCACTACTTTGTTTAAAAACCTGGGCCACATTTTGCCATGGAATCAATGTTTTTCATTGGTATAAACCCTTCAGTCATTAGATGGTAACTGTGATGGATTTGGGGGAGGTAGGAACATGGTGTTGGCAGACCCAAGAAAGCAATGACTTTCAGACTGCATTATATAATGATGACCAAACCAACTGGCATAATTAAAGATATATATTGCCAAATAACGTTATAACAGTTTATGGCCAAGGTGCTATCATATGAACATAAGATCAAAATGAAATCCTGTTCTGATCTTTGCCCCATATGGACCCCAAGGTTTTTCATAATTTGTTGACAATAGCTTTTACAGAGACTTAATATGTACCCTTAATGTGTACCTGGGTTGCAGGTGTGCTCAGGGAATGTTAAGGCACTGGAGGAGGGAAGTGAGTGGTTATTGCAGACAATTGTCCTTTTATGGAGAAGGAAATATTTTACTGGCAAGGATGAGCAAATGGTGATGTCTGCTATAGGACTAATAGAAATGCTGAGAAATTTATTTTGAAAAATACATAAAGCACTTAGTTTTAAAAATACTGAGTGTATCATTTAGTGTTGCAAGGCTTCTTAATTGGTAACTGTGTTTTTTGGGACAGTGTCATTAGTGTGTGTTTTATGTTCTTTGGTCAGTTGACATAGACAAGCTGGTTTCCCAAGTTCCTTTAGTCATTTTTATTCTCTCAAATATGCAACTTAGCAGAAAAGCATTTTCTTTGGTGGAGAAAGAATGTGAAGATAAGTTTTTTGTTTGTTTTATTCTATTAGTTGAGAGTGATACTGTTCCTTCTGAACCAGACCCAGAGTGTGTGCTAAGACCAGAATTACTTTGCTGAGTTCATCCAAAAGTTTATTGAATTCTGATTTGATTCTTGAACTGAGCTTAGTAGAAGAGCAGATCATTTCAATAAAGTATTTCTTGGCTTCATTCAGAAGTTAGCACTAAAAGCTTCTTCCAAATAAATCACATGCTACGAAGGCAAAATTCCTTTTAATTTATGAATAGCAGTCAGTGGAGTTTCTAACTGCTGACAGTTCCTGGTTCGTGGTTCATTCTGCTTAATCTAGATTGGGTACTGATTCTTGGCAATCTTGACTCCCCTGTGAATTTCAGTCAGTGGATGCTCCCGTGTTTTCCTTCCTCAGTGTAGAGCAATCAAGCTTAGGCATCTGCCTCCAACAGGATGCACAGGGACATATGTTGAAAGAGAAAGCTATTAGAATGTAGGCATTTCTGGTTGGCATGAAATTCCCTCAGTGTCACAGTAGGCTCTGGAACAGGATCTCAGGTCTCCTGCTTTTCTGTCACCTCAACAGACACCATCTGGAATCCTCAACTTCTGGTCTGTGCTACTTGGAGGGTGACAGCTATGACTTCAAGGCCACCAACCAGCTCTCCTTTCTTTTGCAGAACAGTCAGAGCCCTTAGGGTGTTGTTGGGAGTTTGCTGCATTTCTTTGCTCTTTTGGTTAATGCCACTACCACCCACTTTAATTTTTTTTCTCTCATCCTCTTTTTCAAGGTAACCTGCTGAGAATTTGGAGTGATTGCAGTAAAAGTAGCATGAGTTCATCTTGTAAACATTCAGAGAATATATAAATAATTCCTTCAGGAGGATGTTACTCTAGGCTGGGTAATAGATCACTGTGGTTTCAGATAATTAGGTGGGTTTGTTGTCCTGAAAATTGGCACACGTTTTAATCTAGATTTGCGGATTGTAGATTCAATGTGGCAGATTTTAATAATATACACAGCCTGAGAGAAACATTTAAAAAAATTCAAGAAGAGTTTGGAGGGACATTTTGTTCAGCAGAAGGAAAACAGAATTGTAGAAGTGTAAACGATTTGAAAATTCTCTTACAGTTCCGAAGCTTGCATTCTGATCATGATTTCCATCAACACTGATCAACACTGCAGGTACCCCTGTAGCGCGCACGTACTAGTGGCCAGAACCATGTAACAAGTGTTACACACACCTTACAATATTAATTCTTACAAAAATCTTTGAGATAGGCAGCTTATATAGTAGTAAATAACATGGATTTCTACCAGAGCGCTAGGGTTCTGATTATGTGCCACTGCTTACCAGGTGTATGAGCATTTGCAAATTGTTTCAACCCTCTTTCCTGGCTTCTTCCTATGTAAAAACAGTAACACTAGTACTTACCCCATGGGGTTATGGTGACAAACAAATGAGTTAATACAAATGAATTAATATGTGAAAAGAGCTTATAATAGCTTTTAATTGTGAGTTTTCATAAATTTTGAGATTTAACCCCTTTCTCCCATGTTTATTTTATGCAGAAGCCACTGTGGAAGGATTATTTAGAAATTGTTTCCCTTCATAATCCCTCCCCCTGTTTCTGTTGTATTTATGATGGAGAGTTGTATAGCCTCGGTTAGACTTGTTTATAGGGTTTGGTTAGTTTCCTTTTGTGAGTTTACAATATTTTAGAGGAAAACAGATTATAAATGGAAAGCATTCCTGTAGCAATGATGGAAAGTCCATCAAAGTGTGGCAAGGTAATAGAGTGCCTGTGATCATTATCCTGAACTGATGAATGCCATCCTCATTATTAGTTGTCCCAAAATTCATAGCTATTCTTTGCTTCTGAGACTGTTGACTTCTTTTTAATGAAATTTTTTGATGTATTTAGAATGACTATCATATAAAACATCACTTTAATAAATAAGTCATTAGTTTGAAACAATAAAGTAATGAAGACTTATTTTAATAGCATTTCAGATAATCTTATAATCATATAGGAAGATATATTTCATGTTACAGATTAATGCATTTTTAATGCTATTTATAGTATTCAAACCATAGTCTTTATTACTTCATAAGCTAGAAATGCTATTGATTTTGAAATCACCCTAAGCTACTGTTCCCATAAGGGGTCCAGCATTCAAGATTTGCCCTTTAATGACTTAACCTATACAATATTGGTCAAATGTTTAAAGGGAACGTAAGTATGGATTTTTAGGGGATGAAGGCAATTAACATATCATAATTGGAAAAAATGAAATAAATAAAACCCACTAACCTCAGACAACCAGCAGAATGGCATGGAGGGAAGGAGTTGTCTGTGTTTTATGCTAAGAGTTGGACATGCCCTGGGTAGGTAATGAATAACTGTTGTATTTCAGTGTTTGAGTGCTGGAGTGTTTTGTTCCTGACAGTTAAGTTTTCATACTTTGCATTTGGCTCTGTTAAGTGATTTTTCTTTGTGACTGTGAAAGGAATGTGACTTTGTAAAAGGAATAATGATCCCTACTGCAATTATGATGAAAAAAGCTTTGATTAAAAAAAGTAGTCTCTTTAATTATAAAACAGTAGTTTGGGTTGTCATGCAAAGTTCAGGAGAAGTAGTATAATTTTCCCTTCTTTACAGCTGCAAAGGACAGGTAAACCTTTCAGATACGTGGAGATTGGCAGCCAATCTCCAGCCATTTAGAAGCAGACAATAACAGTGTGATTATGGTTGAAGACCAAGAGAACAGAATGTCCTGAGCATTAAACTCTCATTATTGCTCCTCCCTTGTTGTTTATGAAGAACTCGAATAATATAGCATTGCTGATTAGTTTTTGTTTTTCTTTCTTTTTCTTTTTCATTTGCTTGTTTTTGGAAGAGAATAGCTTTTTCCTTGCTAGCCCTGGAGATAAATAAAGGAGAAAACAGAATGGAGAGGAGCCCAGCTGATGGAAAACTGGGTTTTACTTGGCTTCTAAGTTGTAGTTCTTGGGCCAGTTATTTACCTCCCTGGATCTTGGTTTTTCTTATCTGTGAAATGATACAGGGGAGACAGGGGAGGGTGGTCTCATGTCACTTGATACTCTGTCTATGATCTTTTCTTCAAACATGCATGAAACTGCACTGTCATGTTTACTCTTCTTGTTTAATTGCCATAATCCATTGGCATGTGTGCAGTTGGAAGTTGTGTGGGAGTTGGAGGTTTGAGGTTGACTCTAAAATGAGATATCGTAATGACAGGTTCTCATGAGACACTAAACAGACTGTGGAGGATGTTTTGCTAGTGTGTCATTTTTCCTTTTTCCTTTTCCATCCTGGATTCTTGACTGCCTAAGTGCTTGGAACTTAGGTCAAATATATTGATGGAAAATGTCAATATTTATTAAGATTAAATGCATGTTGTTTTCAGCGGGATTATCCCAGAGGTTGTCAAAACTGTACATTTACAAACTGACTCTTGTTGATTCTTAAAAGGAAATTCATTGATACATTTAATTAACATTTATTAAACAGTTATGATATACAAATGTTTTAAGGATCATTTACTGCTAAGCCACAGAACTTTATAAATAAAACTTGGTTAAGCAATTTGGGTTATTTATTGGTAGGACATACCGAAATCTCTATCACCCAAGGGTGTATAATGAGGCTGGTTTCTAGCTAAGTTGACACATTTACTCTTTTTTTTTTTTTTTTGATCTCTTAAGGGCTTCATAGTCTTCATAATCTCTCTTCTGCTTTTGAAAAAAATTGAAATTTATATTGTTTTCCTTTTCTTCTCTTTTAAAAGATGGGGTTAATTTGACGAGTGCAGAACTGCCTCAACTCTAGCTTCATACAGCCACTCAGTTCAGTTCTCTGTAAGAGGTGAACTAGAGTTGCTGTGTCCTCATTCCAAATCTCAATAAGAGATTCTCATTGGCCCAGCATGGATTAGCTTACCTCTGAAGGATAGGGAAATCATACAAATAAAAGGATAATTTCTCTGGCGAATGCAATGAGAGAATTATGGGATATACAGGAGATGTTATTTTAGCCAACCTGGTAACTTTGGCTCAGGCTGAATCTTCATAGATGAAAGAGGTAGAACCATCTGCAGGCAGAGAACCCAGCATGAGCAAAGACACAGAAGTATGTGATAGCAGAGTGTGAGTGTGCACACATGTGTGCATGTATGTGAGTGTATGCAACTACAGCAGCTCAGGACATGAGTGGTGGGAGATGAGACTGGGGAAGCCAGCAGGAGTCCTGTGGTAGAGGAGGCTGGGAGTCATGCCAAGGGACTTTCATCCTGTAGAGGAAGGGCAACGGTGCAGTGGCATGCTTATCTGATTTAGATTCCTCTGTGGGAAAGTCTGCTCATAAGGCCAGATGGAGCATATTATTTAAGTGTGATAATTAGAAAATTCAAACCATTTGGTACTGTTTTGTTTTTGAGAGTGACATAATGGTAGTTCTGAGATTTTTACCATAATTGAATCCTGCATATTTGTGAAAGCTCAATATTTTCTGTTAAGACGGTCTCTTATAGATGTTTCTTTTTTTAATATTTATTTTTTGTAGTTGGACAAAATATCTTTATTTTATTTATTTTTATGTGGTGCTGAGGATGGAACCCAGGGCCTGGCATATACTTAGGCGAGTGCTCTACCACTGAGCCACAACCCCAGCCCAGAGCCACAACCCCAGCCCTATAGACGTTTCTTTATCCCTTTTTATAGTTTTATAATTTTATAGTTTTCATATTTAAGAAAAGTTAACAGGAACCTCAAGGATGTATTTTCTTAGCCCTCTACATGGAGAAACCATGTCATTTATCCACATCTGCTAATTGGTTTAAGCTTTCTCAATTTACAATTGTCTTCCAGGAAAAAAAAATAGAAAATAATTGCAACCTCACAGGATTGCTAATACCTTCCTATTATTCATTCAGTATGCTAAGTTTATAATTTTGATTTCCAGTTTCTGATTAAAATAATCATTTCTTCTTGTGTGTATTGTGTCCAAGCAGCTGTTATGTTTTGTACTGGAACAGATGATTACTTTTCTACATGGCAAAGAAAATGAGCAGATGCAAAGTAAATATCTTTTTCTGGCTTGATTGATTGGAAGCTCTGTAACCTAATATTGACTACATTTTCCTAAGCGATGCAGTAAGTGTGGCTCAACATCAGAAAGCAGCTACTAACTGCCAGGAATTCACTTTGGCCAACATAAATTCTGACCAAGTCTGTATCTCACATTCTGAGTCCTAGAACATAAATAGTAATAAACAGTTTAATGTTCACACAAGGAAAATAGTTATGTTGATTCAAAGCACCCTAGGATGCAATTTTCTCCAAAAGGGATTGTAGAGTTTCCCTCCTTGTTTACCTTTAATGACAGTGGAGTGGTGATGTGCTCAGTGGTTGGGTACCTTGATCCTGGGAGTCATACAGAGGGGCTTTAGGTCTGAGATTTTTCTCTTAGTAGCAGTAAAAATTTGAATTGACTGATTCCCAGTTCACTAAAATAACTAATAATTATTATAAATGACATGAATCAGGTAAAGTACACAATTGGCACTTATTATTGCACACTTATCTGGAGATGTCTAGTCATTCTGCAGTTGAGCCACCAGTTTCATATATCTGTGTTGCTACTTTTCCATGTCTTGAAAGTTTGGGTTTTGTTATCATTATCTCTCTCCCATTGAGAGATGAAAGGGTGAGCCAGTATGGAACATCAGGAGGCGAGTATGACTCAGCTCTTTAACTGTCACCATGTCCTTGGGAAGTAGGTCTTCCACCACATTTACACACTTGAAAGATAGAGCTCAGAAAGGTTGCATAATTTGTATAGATTAGAACCCACATTCATCTGATGCACTGGATAGAACTCCCAGGATATGGAGGTCAAGCCTTTTACAGTATTTTTCGGGAAGGATTTATGAGCAACTTCTAGAAAGGCCCTGTTGTGGGGAAAGCAGAAATATCCTAGGAGCATTCATCTGTTCCCTATGTCGCTGACTGACTCTTTTGGGGTCCAAGTGGCTTTTACCCACTGGGTGCTGTTATGGTTTGGAAGCGAGATGCCCCCCAAAAGCTCACTTATGAGACAATGCAGGAAGGTTCAGAGGAGAAATGATTAGGTTGAAAGAGTCTTAACCCATCAGTGAATTAATATCTGATGGGGTATATATTTTGTGTCTGGAGAGTGGAGTCTCTCTCTGTTTTCTGATCACCGTGATGTGAGCTGCTTCCCTCTGCCACCCTCTCCTGCCATGATGTTCAGCCTCACGTTGAACCCTGAGGAATGGAGCCAGCCTTCTATGTACTAAGACCCCTGAAACAGTAAGCCCTGAAATAAACGTTTCCTTCCCTACAATTGTTCTGGTCAGGTCCTTTTAGTCACAGCAGCAAAGAAAGCTGACTGAAACAGGTGCTGACGCTCTGCTTGGCTGTCAGACATGTCATCCTCCTGCTGCAGGTGAGTGGGCTTCTCTGTTTGGTGCACCTGGCTCAGCACTTTTCAGTAAGATATTCTTTACCTTAAGGTGAAGGGGATGTGTCACATTTCATCTGTACGCTGTCGTTAAATACGGTTCTTAGAAAGCTCTGTAAAGCAGCAGTGCGGTAGCTATACAATGATATAGATACGGTCTTGGGCCCGTAAATGGTACCTACTGGGTTTCATGTTGGAAGGTTGTGCTGCTCTGTTGTGAAACTTTCTGTGTGTGACATTTCTGAGTGATTGTGTGGTTTTTTTTTTGTGTGTGTGTGTGTTACTTTATGATTCAAAGTTAATGCATATTTCTAAAAGCCAAAGCAGTTTTTTCTTTGGTATACTAGCATGCCATTAGTTTTTTATTTTTTTTTTTTTAAGAGAAAACAATCATAGTCAGGAAATGATTGCTTTTCTGTTTTTATTGATTTCCTTTGGCCTAAGAAATTAAAAATATTGAGGAAGAATATGAAAAATAAATCCATGTTCCCTTTTAGTCAGGTGTTTTCCAGCCTTTTTTTGCTTTCCCTGAGGAATGAAGCAGAACTGGTACAGCGAGAGGTCTGTCTACCTAGACATTGCTGCTGGTCTCTTTTTCCCTTGGTGTCTCCTGGGAGTAGTCCCGTCCTGGGGTTCCCAGAGGGAGGCTGCTCTCTGACACGATATTTATCCCACATAAACTGTGCTTTCCCCTCTGGTTAATCTGGTCACATGATTGATTTCCACATGGGAAATGAATTAGAATATCTACATGGCAGGAAGAAAAGATAACCAGGGTAATCTTGAGGTTTCTTCTTGTCTTGATCTCCTTAACCCACTACAGGATGAAATAGAGCTGAGGGGTCTCTTTGAATTTGGGATAACACAGAGAAATCTAGTTTGGGAAAACTTTAAATTATATGAGTATCAGAGATTTGTTTTTTTCCTCCTGCTTTCTTGTCACCTGCTGCCCAGTGGGTGCTCAGCCAGGGAGAGGTGGATATGTCTCTGCTGACCTCCTGATCCTAAATCCATCTGAGCCAAAAGTGACTCTTAGCTGTGCTCACCTCATCTTGGGAGGGTTTTTTTTTTTTTTTATTGCCCTAAGTTACAAGTGCAGTCAACTTTCTTCCGTGTCCACTGACTTTTATGCTGGTTTTATAAAATCTCATTACCTCAGTGAGTGTATTTTCATAAGTATTTATTAAACACCTACTAGAAGATGAGGTAATAGTTCTCTTATTGGCTATAATAATGAATTCCATTAAGTGACCCCCAGAATATATTGAGCATCATTTGTAATAATAGCTAAAATTTGACTATTTACTATATTTGCATACTGTTTTAAACATTTTACATACATTAATTTACTTTTTCTCATAACAACTCCATGTGTTTGGCACCATTATTATCCAGATTTTACAGATTCAGTAATGGGGACACAGGGGGATAGTAACTTGCCCTGCAAAAATTCAGCTAATAATGGAGAACTGAAAATCACACCTCTGTAGCCCGAATCCTGAGTCTTTGCTTTTAAAATCAATTCATTGTAGGAGAAGGCTGAAATCTCATACCTTTAATAAGTGACTAAGTTGTCAGTTAAGGATAGCACCTCCCTGAAGAACACGGAGGGTTAGATGCCTTCAGAGGGTTCAGCTTTCTGAGCAGGTGTTACTCTTTCCTTCTGTCATAAGTTTTATCTCTGCCTGACCAATCCAGGTCAGTTTGGTTCTTGAGTCGAATGAGATCACAGCTGGTATGTGATTGGTTGTTTAAAACTATTAGATATTTTTAACCTGCAAGAGGCTAATGTTTATAACAGAAGCCAAATACTGTCATGAAGCACAGCTCACAGAAACAGATCCACCAGATTATGTTCTGACTGTGTTTACACAGAGTTGGAACAGCCGCAGAGGTCCCAGGCAATCCTCTTAATCACAGTACAGTTTAAAGTGACAAGAAATATCTTGAGGCAGAAGGATTCATGCCTCCAAGAAATATCCACCATGATGACTTCTGTTCTAAAACACAAAAGAAGAAAATAAAAAGTCCAAAATATTATTTACTGAAACTAGGGTAAAAGGGAGTGATATGGTGGAAAAAAAAAAAAGTTTTGTGAACAATTGCTTGTGGCAGACCAGTATTAAGCACATGGGAAATGTGGTACATTCTGAAAGCATTTTTTTCAAATATATAATCTGTTTGGTTTGTAAAACTGTCAAACTCCAGCTTATTTATACAGGTCACCCATCTGCTTACCATGGCAGCCCAAAGGAAGGGTATGTCAAACGTTAGGAAATGCAGAAGAAAGGGTGGAGTGGTGTCCTGGGAAGGGGACAGAGGTTCATCCACATGAGAAATTATTGCATTTCTTATATCCCACTTGAAAAAATCGGAGCATGCCAGTCCTTCCTCAGGTTGGTAAAGGCATGCAATGCCTTACTAAAGAGGCAAATTCAGAAAGGTGTCTCAGAAGAAATAAATCCTCCCTGTGGATGTCAGACTTGTATTTTCCTGATGTTTAAGAGACACTTCAAAACATGAGAGAAAAAAGGCAACATTTCATTAGGGAAAGAAGTGGTTATAGTTTAAATATATACCTTTTGTCTGCTCAGTGAAAAAGCCGAGGCCCCAACATACATTTTAGGGCACATTCTGTACCTGGGCAAAGGAAAAGAGAACAGAAGACCATTATATTATGAAAGGTGCAGACACACAAGCAGTACTAGCAGAAGCAAGTTATTTTTCCCAGTGAGGTGTTGGATGCTGGTCTTTAAAGAACATTAAGTAAACAGTTTAAAGTGCATTAACGCACTGTGGAAACTGCCATTAAAAAAAAATGGCCTTGAGTTGTCAAAATAAAGAAATGGGAAGCTTCCCAAGCAAAACAATAGAGTGAACAGAACAATATTGAAACAGGTGAAGAAAAGAGCATGATGTGTTGAGCACAGGAAAATTATTGATGGCATAGAAACAGAAAGACTGGCGAGGAATGAATAAAGAAGTAGCTCATAAGAAATTCAAACTCACAGTGAGGCATAAAGCCAACCTGATTGCAAATTTTGTCAAGTTGCATCCAGGAGAGGGAGAAGACAGAATATGTTCAGGAGATGGAAATTTTCATTAAAATGTGTTAATTCTGGAAGGAAAAGAGATGTGATGTGGTGAGCATCTGGGACCTTAGCCTGACTCTTGTGCCTTCCCTCTACCACCAAAATGGCTGCCAGTCCTTTGGCATTAGGGATTAAAAACTTGATAGTAAATAAACAACTTTATAGAAGGTGTTAGGGATTTCCTGCTGATTGTGGCTTGTTTGTCAACCAGTCATTCTCACAGGTAAGGCACTGAGGTCAGGGACACCCTGGGCTGGCCCCCAGGCCCACACCACACCCTCTTAGGGTTCTGAGACCATGGGGATGGCGAGGGTGATGAAGAGTCTTGGAGTCAGAGTTCTGGTTCAGATGCAACTCTGCCAGTCTCCCCAGTGGTGACTGCAAGTTCTTTATCTTTCTAAACCTCAGTTTCCTCATGAGTAAAATGGGAGTGATAATAACATTTACCTCACAGGATTGCCTTCAGAGTTAATTAGATAACTCTCAGTGCCTAGCATTCTGTGTTGAATTGCTGATTGCTTTTCTTTTATCTTTAAATCTCCTTCCAACATATCCAGATTGCTTTTATTGTTTCCATGTTTTACATGTCAAAAAATTGAGCTCAGAGAAAATAACTTGACAAGAGTACAACATGGAATCAATATGTGAATGTTTGACCTAATTCCTGTTCACTGTACTGTGAAATTCAGCATATATAAGAGAGGGTACTAGAGCATTATTGGGAGTCTGCTGGTATGAACAGATGTGAAGGACTTGGTTCTGGAGGGCCTTGGGTATCATGGAATGACATGGCTGGGGAAGAAGCCAGTTCACATCCATGTTGGATGGCTGACTGTCCAGACGCAGATATCACTGAGATGTCTGCATGAAGGGATGTGGGAAGAGGTGGCTTCTATCTGGATGTTGTTTTCCAGATGAATAATTTGTCATGTTACTCTACATCAAGACCCCTCTAATGGTGACTCAAAAAGATCTAGACCCCTCAGGGTTTTTCATAGTGAAAACAAAGTAAAAATATTGTTTTTATCATTTGGTATGTCCTAAGCACTGTGATAATATTTCAATACTTAAATGCTTAAAGAACCTTTTTGAGGTAGCTAGTGTTATTGTAAACCCAGTTTAGTAGGCAGGTTCCAGGTAGGCAATTCTAGGACTAGGCTTAGAACAGGCGTTGTCTGGCCATAGAGCTTTTCTCTTGGTACTTATAGACTGATTGACTTTGAGCCCTTTCTTTGTCCACCTGTCCAGTGCCTTCCTATGACTGTGAGTTTACATGAGTCAAATGGCTCTGCACACTTCCCCTGGAATGTACCTTGTGTTGCTGGTTGCCATGGTTTTCCTTTCTGGTCATGCATCTCTATGCCTTCACCTTATCCACTCAGTCATTTCTTCTTGCCTAAAGCCAATCCTTTTAAATACTCTTTCCTGGGCATCCAGCTAGTCTGGGTCCCTTCATCTGAGGGCCCATTGCATTTACTGATGCTTTAGTGATTTGTGATTATCAGTTGCTACCACGTGTTTGTAGCCTTTATTATGTGAACTTCAAAAATACCTTAAAGTCTTCATGGTATCTTTTTTTTTTTTTTGATCCTGACAGTGCTTAATACAGCATTATACATATCATTTAAAGTTCATACATATTCTTCAAATGACTAATTCCAGGAAAATAATATTCTAATAAAAAGAAATAATCATCGTACATATCCTAATTTATGGGAATTAGAATAAACTTCCTTAAATGTTGTAGTAGAGAAAGAAATGAATGATCAGGAGAAAATTGTAGCCAAGAAAAACTGTATAATAATGGAAGGGGTATTCTGGAACCACATGGGAGCTGATATTCTGGCTTAGAAGAATTAGATCAAATTGTACTAAAAATCTTTAAGTGTATGCCCAGATGTGGTAAGTGTGGTGGCTAGAACAATCCATGTGCATTTGTATAACCAGACACAGCATTTTGTTTTTGCGTGTCTAAACGGATCCAAACACATGAAAATCTTTGTATCTATCTCACCTGGTTATCTGACTTCTATCAAGTAAATGAGGGGAGAAAATAAGATTAATATTGAAGTCAGGGACTTTACATTTTCTTATACTTGCTTAAAAAGTAGTGGGCAGTTCCCAGTTTTTTCATTAAATTTTTTGTTCCGAGAGTATGCTTGTATGGTATATTTACTTTTTACCACTTTGCTTTTGTGTTGTTAAAAAGTTCACTTTACTAGAATTTCAGACTCTTATTCTGTCCATTTCTATGCTGAGTTAAATTCTCTTTTAGTAAGAATGAGAGTTCACTGGGAGAAAACTGAAAAAAATAGACTGTCACTGATTTGACTTTAACTAGTCACCACTCCCCCAAATTCCAGTGTGTGGTATACTCCTGCTTCACTTAATGTTAATGGAATGGGTCTTGCAGGAAAACTTACTGCACCGCTTGCACCTTGCATAAAGTAGGAACTAAAACAACCCTGCTTAATGTTGACAAATACTAACAAAAACATCAACATCAACCTTTCTCCACTTTTGAACACATACTAAGTGTACTTTCTCATTGTGATTCCTCTCCCTTTTTCTACTCCAGATATATTAGTACTGAGTTAACCATTATGGTTTTGGAATTTAAGGACTGTTGTTATGGGGTTTACTTACTTTCTAATTGGGAACAGCTGAAGCAGGAGCAGGTGAATACCTTTGTTGGCATCAGGAAATAATTAAATAGTCTTATTGCTAATACTGCCATCTCTACTGCAGATGGCGACACTGTCGTCCTCTGGTGATTCTTCTTGGGGGTGGTTCTAAATGTATAAAGAATCTGTTTGCTTGCAGTTAATCTGAGGTTTTGGGAAGGAAGAGTGGAGGAAAGGAATCAGTAACATTTTCTGGTCTCTAAACATGGGTAATACTTTGATGAAACTCTCAAGCAGATGTGGAAAGATGATTTTGCAAAGCCTCAAGCTCAGAATTTTAAGTGACACATATTACTAATAATATATTTAGCTTAATCCATCTGCCTCCTAAGAAATGTGGCTGGTTTCTACAAAATACATGAAAAATAAAAATTAAAATAAAAAAACTCTAGAATTTTTGTAGGTGGGCTATTGCTTTGTCTGGTGTGTGGATATGGGTGGGTGGGGGACTGATTAGGCTACACAGTGGTTTGATTTCATGGAAATACCACAAAACTCGCCTTCCCATGTTTATTTTTAAAATCTCACTTTCTCAGTAAAATATTTTCAAGGTCTTTGATTTTATTGGATGAAAATGAGTAGATTTGGATTCAAATCCACATAGTGCTTCTTTCAGCTGTACCCATCCACAAGGCTCAGAGTCACTTGTGTGGCTTGTTACCTAAGCCTCCTGACTTTCTGTTGGCATATCTGCTGTATATAAAGTACCTGGCTCTTGGTGTACTTGATGACAAGTTCTTTTGATCCAGCACTGGGAAGTAGTGTTAATGAAAAGAGGAAATTCTATTTAACCAGTTGGAAGCATGTTTGATCTGTGTCTGACATGGTGTTAGGTCCAGAATATGAATTCTATGGTTGCAGAGACTTTTGTCATTTCTATTTTACCTTTGTACCCTTAGCACCTAGCACAGTAGCAATGCACATTGCAGGAAATATGTAGTGGATGCATGGAAGGAAACCTAGTAAGTCACAAAAGGAGAGATGGCACATTTACATTAGGATAATTGGGGGAGGATTATTTACAAAGGAACTATGTACACAGGTAGCAGGGCACTGTCTTCAGTGACAGCAGAAAAAGAAGACATCCAGCAGGAGAGGTTATCTTGAAAAGAACCTTTGGTCCAGGCACCAGCAAACCTGAATTGACCCATTGGGGAGGGAGTCTAGGGAGTATATTCCCTGATCTCCAGCTCCTCCCATTGTCTGTTCTAGGGCCAGGGCTCCCCATTTTGAATGAAACCAAAAGCTAGAGGGTGGGACAGCTCATTGATGGAGACCACAGAGGCCAGCCCTCTGGTAAAGAAAAGGGAGCCGACAGCATCTGGATGGAAAATGGAAGAGACACACAGTACAGATGAAATTCCCTGCTGCTGAGGAGCAACCAGCCTAGCAGAGACAGGAGTGAGCAGAATTCTGACATAGTTTTGAACAATAATTAGAAATTACCAAAGACCCTCACAAAAACCCTACAACATAAATGTTGTGATGATTGTACAGATGAAAACGAAGAAACAGAAAACTTAGGGAATGTGCCAGTTAGTAAGACAAGGAGCAGAGGTTTGAACCCAGAAGGTTTGTCTCTAGAGTCTGTGCTCTGCTTTGGAAGAGTGATAACTGCGGGGTGGAGCAGAGCTTTTTAGACCTTCATGTGCATGGCAATCTTCTGGATATCCTGTTGAAAAGTAGTATCTGGATCAGTCCTCCAGAGATGGGTCCCAAGATGGGTCTTGAGTCTGTGTTGCTGCCAGCTGCTGCCGCTCTGCTTTGTGTAGCAAGGAACAGAGAGTTTGGACTTCTCTAAGTGAGGTCCAAGCCCTGAGGATAAGACTCCAGGTAGCTCAGTGCAATCAATCACCCAGTTTCTCTATCCTCCCTTCCCTGAAGTGTGATGTGAGCAGAGTGGATGATTTTTAAGGTCCATCCACGCTTGCAAAAACCCTGCTCTCCCTTGACCCGAGACGAATGGGAGGCTCCCTTTGGAGGTCCATGTTGGAGTTTTCCTGTGCAGCACATTCCAGGAGGCCCCAGAGAGGGAAGCTGGCTTGCAGCCCCCTCCTCCCCATGTGCTGAACTCAAGAGTCCAACCCTGGAGCCTTGGGACTAACAGGGTCTGCCCTGCTGTGGCTGTTTCCTTCCAGGTCCCTGTCATCTCCCAGCATCTGGTGCTACTCCTTGTTGCCTCATGAATTCTCATTCCCTGTCACAGCTAATTAGAGTGCTGGATCTAAAAATGGAGGCTGATCCTTAAGGTGCCACATTGTGTCATTTATTTTGTGTCTTGAAATTTCAGTCCCCAGTTTTTAATATTGTTGTGGAGAAGCCTCTAGCATCTTAATAAATCTCCTTTCGCTTTTAAAGGGTTTTCTACGATTAGACCAACAGAATATACTTAATGTGATATGACCAGTCTGTTCTCTGCTTAAATTCAAATTTAAATTATTTTTCAAATTCTTTTCCCATTTGCAATAACTGAAGAAGGCTATTGCTGCCATGAGCAATTATGAATGGAAAGTGGTAAACCCTCTTATTAACATTCAAAACAGATTTCGCTGTTTTGGTCTTCCAAGTTCCCAAGCTTTCCACCCGTGATGTGGGGCTCCTGTTTCACTGTTATCCTTAGCAATATGCACAATCTCAGACTTCATGTCTCAGAAAACCAGTTGGGACCATAATACTGAGCCTTTCTTTCTCTTTTTCTTTTTCTTCCTTTTGCTCTGATCATGCGGAGCTCTAGTACAGGCCCGATCAATCACACAGTGAATCTTTCCAGATGCAGAGCTCCTGTGCCATTCCGCATTATGGTTTCTTTGCTGTATTTTGACATTTGGGGAGATTTAATTGCATTTGAGGATGCTCTTGGCCTAATCAGGACAGAGCAGCAGAGTTACAACCCTGCTGTGCTCAGCAGAGCCTCCTGGAAGGTTGAGGAGGAGGTTGTTTGCTGTCTTGTTACCCTATTTACATAATTCATTATCTCCTAACTACATCTAGGGCTACACATAAATCATGTAGATACAATATTTGGAAGAGTCTTTGTGTGTACATTTAATGTCTCAATCTAAACAAGTCTTTGTAACTAGAATGGTCTCAGTGTGGAGGGTATTGCCTTGTCTAATTTTTCCTGGCCTGTTCTCAGGAGTTTTTTCTTTATGTGCCATTGATACCTGTTGTGGTTTGTGAGAACTGCATTGGTAGAGCAAGCATTTAAACCGGGGTGGCATTCTGGGACTGTTAAAGGATAAGAGCTGTGGTAGTGTCAGATATTATTATAAAGCTGGCCATGAGTCTGGAGAGAAGACAAGAAGAATTACAAAAACAGTTGAAGGGAGTTTCAGGTTGATTGCCCTCCTGCAAGAGCACAGTTGGTCTGTAGCTCTATTTATATGCTTGTCTTGGCCAGGTGCCTTATTTCCTGTTGAACTCACGGAATCATAAGTTTGGAGAGGACTTTATCTAGGGAATTTCTTGGGACAAATCCTGGGATATGTTACTAACAGAGTAAATATTGTATTTAAATGTCCCTAGTGTCTGTGAAAGGAAACTTCCACGTTAATTGCTTTTGTCTTAGAGTAAAGATATCAGATACAGGTAGTTAGCAGAAATCTCGGATGTTTTCATGAGAAAGGCTGCTTCCTTTTTGCCTCTCTTTAATTCTCAGCATCTCTGGCTCGGATGCCTAGCAGCACAGGCTGTGTGACTCCCAGGCTCTTGGGATTGGGCTGTGTCCCCTGAGCCTGCATTGTTGTTTTCCAGAGCAGTGTTAGATGAACCAGAACAGTGGGTGTGTGTTTTTATTTTATTTAAAAAAACAATTTTTTTTTGACACCAGGAATTGAACCCAAGAGAGCTTAATCACTCCATTCCTTTTTAATATTTATTTATTTATTTATTTATTTATTTATTTATTTATTTATTTATTTATTTATTTATTTATGATTGGGTCTCACTAAGTTGCTTAGAGCCTTGCTAAATTGCTGAGGCCGGCTTAGAACCTGTGATCCTCCTGCCTCAGTCTCACAAGCCACTGGCATTACAGTCATGCACCACTACGCCTGGCTCCAGGTGTGTTTTAAAATTCTGCTCAGACCAAGTACTTGGCAACCAACTCAGTTGAGCTGTGGAATTCTGGGCTTAGGTCTTAGGTGGGTCTGTATATAAAGGCTTAGGTCTTAAAACATTTAGGAGATGAGCAGGATGTGATGGTGCACACCTGTAAATTTAACTACTTGGGAGGCTGAGGAAGGAAGGTTGAAGTTCTAGGCCAACCTTAGCAATTTAGCGAGAGCAAACCCTGTCTCAAAATAAAACATAAAAAGGATTGTGGGTAAAGTGCTTACCTCACATTTGCAAGGCCCTGGGTTCAATACCCAGTACTGAAGAAAAAAGAAAAAAGAGGAGAAAACAAAATGGAATTCAACTTCCAGCAGGCAGTCTGTTCTTCAGATTCAGATGCACTTCTTTCAAGTCTCATTAGATTATTGGAAGAGGGAAAAGATAAATTTTTGAATTTGAATAATAGGTTTAAACAATTAGAGGTCATCAATGTCATTGTTTTTACTCTGGAAGTCCAGTGATGACTTTGAAATGCTATTTATAGAAAATTAATGTTGTAGCAGATAATAGACTATTTTGAAAAAGCTGATCAAATAGATAACTTTCCCCAAATTACAAAAGTTGAACCCAAGAGAGCTTAACCACTGCGCCATATCTCCATCCCTTTTTAAGGTGTTGTTTTTTTTTTTTAAGACTGAGCCTCACACTAAGTTGCTTAGAGCCTTGCTAAATTGGGAGACTGAGGCAGGAGGATCACAGATTCTAAGCCGGCCTCAGCAATTTAGCAAAGCTCTAAGCAACTTAGTGAAACCCAGTGTAACTTTTGTAATTTACTTCTGAAGCATCTTGTCTCTATAGGACATCTAATTAAATGTGAACCAGAAATAAATAATATATTTTATAGTATTTTTGTCATTTTTCTGGAGCAGTGTTTCAAAAACACAATTATTCACTGGGATAGTCTGCCTTTATAACATGATGTTCTGATGATTCAGAATGAGAAATTGCTAGAGTAAGAACTTGGCAGAGATACAGCCAAGTTTTATAATGAATTTTAGACTTTGTAATAAAAGGCTTGAACCCTGTGGCATTTTAGCTCATGTTCGTTGGTTCATTTTTATATAATCTATTTGGTTTACCTTAAAAGGTAATTTTGAGTTGATAAAACATTATTGAAATTTATATAAAGTTTACAGGATTCCAATGTTAGGTGTTCTTCCAATACACCTTTTCCGAGTATCCTTGGAGGTCACAGAATTGTGAATTTTGTGTTTTTCTCTTACTTTTATGATTTTATCACATTTGTATCTCTAAATGATAAATTTGTATAAGTTAATCATACCTATTATTTGGTGATTTGCTTTTTCACTCATACTGTTTCTGAGATTCATCTGTGTTATTGCTGTTTTCTATTGCTCCATTCATATTTTAGCTGTATGATACTCTATCTAATGCTGTATCAGCGATAGAATTGTTCTATTATTTATTATCCAGAATAACATGGAAAGAAAATTGTGTTTATCATTTTTGCTATCACAAATCATTTTTTGTAAGTATTCTTTACACATCTGATATATATGTATATGGATTGCCCTAGGTTATATTCTTACAAATGACATTTTTTAGGTCATAGGTCATGCATATTTTTAACCTTATTAATTACACTAAATTTTTTTTTCCCTTGAACTGGTTGTGACAATATACTCTGTGGTCACCAGAGTATACATAACATTCTTGTCATTACTTGATATGGTTAGGCCAATACTTTACAAATTTTATGTGCATGAAATATTTTATCACTATGTTTTAGTTTGTTTTTCCCCTAAGTACTAATAATATTTATCATGTGTCCATATGATTATTATTAGCCACTTACGGATAGTTTTTTCCTGTGAAGTGCTTGTTCGAGTCATTTGCTGACTTTCTATAGCACTGTTAGTTTTAGTGCAGTAGAATTTATCAGTCTTCACCTTTGTGGTTTGCACCTTTGGTGTCATCTTTTTTCTGAAGTCATGAGATGTTCCAAATTGCTTTTAAACCTTTCTGAATCATACATTTGACCTTTATATTTAAGTTTCACTTCCTTTCTTACTTTTTTCCTTGTTTTTCATATGAATAACCAAGTGTCTCAGTCTCTTATTTTGTGAAGAACAGTACTTTACCATTGATCTACAGAGCCACTAAAACTGTCATAAATTAAATCTCTATGTATATGTGTTAGCTCTGGTTTCTCTATTAAGTTCATTTGTCTTCCATGCTACTATTTAGTCTTAATTGTTATGGTCTTAAAATATTTCTAATATCTGCCATAATAACTGTTCTGTAATTCTTTGTAGTTGTCTTGCTTATTTTATGAACCTTTACCATTCTATTAATATTATAGAAGTTTCTGAGTGGAATTATATTGAGAGTCTATATCAAAGTTGGAGAATTGGCATCTTGATATTGAGTTTTCTTATCATAGATAAGAAATTGTATATATTTATCCAATTATTGGGGTCTTCTTTAATTTCTTTATGTAATGGTTGATTTATTGATTTATTTATTCATTTATTTTGTGGTGCTAGGGATTGAACCCAGGACCTTGTACATACAAGGCAAGTACTCTGACTGAGCTATCTCTTCCAGCCCTCTTTAGATTTTATTTTGAGATGGTCTCACTACATTGCCCAGGCTGGCCTGAGACTTCTGATGCTCCTGCCTCAGCCTCCCAGCTAGTTGGATCATAGGTGTGTGTTACAACACTTAGCCTGTGTTACAGTTTTTTATATGAAGCACATCTCCTTAGACTGTTCCTTGTTTAATGCTCTTACAATAGACATTATTTAAAAATTGCATTTTCAACATTTTTATGCTACCTAATGTATACAAATAAATTCATTTTTTCATATTTAGCCACATTTGCTAAACTTTCTAGCTGTGACTCTTTCTATATAGAATCTTCTAGGTCTTCTACATATACAATAATATCATCTCCATCCACTTCTTCCTTTCTACCTTTGTATGTTTTGCTTTTTTTTTTTCCTGCCTTAGACTTCTGTCCTATAATACACGGTTGAAAAGAAATAGTGAAACAGGAATTTATGTAATTCCCCAGTCTTCAAGAGATTGTGTCATTACCAACTCAGTTGCACCATCATCGTACAACATGGCTTTTCACATACAAATCCTTTAAAATTTACTTAGACTTATTTTATGTATGGACCAGTATGGAGACAAAAAAGCCAATAGGTCACCATGCTACTATCTAGTCTTAATATTTTAGAAGTTTCTAAATGGAATTATATTGAGAGTCTGCCACCCTTTTGTATATAATCAACACTTGTGAAAGCTTTATATATTTTTTTCATTGTGGGTTCAAATGATTGCATATGTTAGCCATTGCCTAAATATTGTGTAGGGACCCTGAGGGACCACAGTACCTTTCAAAGGCTCCTTGAGGTCCACATTGTTCTTATAATAATAATACCAAAATACTGTTTGCTTTTCCATCTCATTCTCTTATGAGTATATAGTACAGTTTCCTAGAGAGTACATTTTGCAACAAAATTAATACAGAAGCAGATAAAAGAATACAGCAGTCATCTGTTACACCAGATGTTAAACACATTTACAAAAATGGAAAACAAAGACCTTTCATCACTGAGCTTTTTTGTTTTGGTCTTAGGTACTTTCAATGCAAGTTATATAAGTTAATATGCAATGGCCTTTTCATTTTCTGAAAAAATTATTAAGAAATGAATATTTTAAATTCTTTCCTTTCATTTCTTATGTAGTAACTATCAACAGAAATAACCCATATAAGCACAACTATTTCAGTATATTCAGTAATTGTTCAGTGTGAGGTAAAAGGGAGCTACAGTAGTAGAAAGGAGAAGCCTGGGTCTTCCATCAGATTTGTCTGTGACATCATTCTGATGTTTTGTCATTACTGTTTCTCTTTTGCTGAATTTTTCAGTCTTTTATCAGTTACTGAAAGACGTGTGTTAGAATTTCTGCTGTCAGTGTTAATTTGTTTATTTCTCCTTGCAATTCTGTTAGTTTTGCTCTCTCTATACTCAGGCCTTCCTATTGGGTACAAGTTGTTTAATAAGAGTGTAGCAGTAGTTTTTCTCTTAAAGTATCTTATGTCTAAAATTGTTGTAGCTACTCAGGCTTTCTTTGGGTTGTTAGCCTAATATATCTTTCTAAAGGTTTAGCTCATATTTCATGTATGACTCTTGTAAACAAAGTTGAAAGTTACTTAACATGTCAAAAATGCAGTCATTGTCATGACATTTATCCTGTTATGTGTTTTATTTCCATCTTTTTTTGTGTGTGTTTTTCAATCTTTTCACACACACACAGACACAGACACCCCCTCCACTATTTGATGTTATTTCTTTTCTTTTGGATCTCAATTCTCTTATCTGTAATCACTTTTCCTTCTGAAAAGCCTATATTAGAATATATTTCTTGAAGTATATGTGTGATGATGGTACATACACTTGTTTGGTTTTGCATGTTTGAAAGATCTTTTGTTCACTTTAATGCTTGAAAGATTTTTTGGCATGTATTTCTGGATTAACAGTTATTTTTTCCCAGTTCATTGTAGACATTATCTGACTTCAGCTTCTGTGGTTGATTTCAGGGGATACCAGTCTGCCCCACCTTGGTATAAAATCTGTGTTTTCTCTTTGAGTGCTTTGAAGATCTTGTCTTTGTCTTAGTAAGTTCTTAAAAACTATCTCTTGATAGTTGAGATGTGGATTTCTTTTTAGTTGTTCTGCTTGTGATATGTTTGGAGTCCTGAACCTGTGGATTGGGCTTCTTACTAATCTGGAAAATCTGTAGCCTTTACCTGTTTTAATATCACCTCTAATTTATTTATTTTTTTTGGACGTTCCCTCTTGATCTTCTACTAAAATGTGGTAAGCCTTCTCACTCTTTTAAACCCGCTTTCGTGTTCCTTCTTGTCCAGTTTTATTATATTGTGGATAATTAATTAGGTCTAACTCCACTTCACCAGTTCGTCATTTTTTATTTGTAGTGTTCATAAACCTGTCCGTGGAGTTTAACTCTTTGGTCATGCTCCTTATTTCTAGAAGTACTCTTTGCTTTTTATTCCAATCTTCTTAGTCCTTTTATATGATTTTCCTTCTTATTTACAAATTCTTGAGACATCCTAGAGCAATGAAATATGAAGTATCTAAGGGCATATTTGTAGGCTCTTCTGGCACTGTATTTGTTGGGGGAAACTCACAGAAATAGTAGTTTATGCAGATGTGCTCACCTACCTGTCCATTGATCATGCACAGGGATCCATCATGGGGAATTGTAAGATACCAGGGGAGAGAGTATCAATCTAGGCTGTGGAAAGTTTAAGCTGCAAGATTGGGACAATACCACTCTGCTGCTAGCAGGATTAATGAATGGCTTTTACATATCTTTGCATTATGACATAACAAAACCTGGCCCTATCTCTGCTTTGCCACCTCACTATTCATAGTCAGGGGAATGCAGCTCCATTCTCCATTGGCAAGAAGAGAAGCCTGGTGTCCAAGCCTTCCGGATTCAACTCAATTATGTAGCACATTAGTAGTTTGGATTTGTTGCCTCGGTACCTTGTGAGAATTGTTTGGGGAAAGCACTCAGCCTTAGAAATCTCATGGAAATTTCCCAGCCCTCAGAGAATCAGTCCTAGACAAGATGATTCTTAGTGCTCAGTCATTTTAACTTATTAACCAAATATCACTCTTCCTAAAATAAACATTTATTTTTCCCCACTTTGTCTTCTCTGAAATTGGGGTGCGGCTTATGATTGCAATTGTCATTTTTCCTCCTTGTGTTAAAATAATGGTGCATTTAAAAATCAATGGCATTATAGAATTAATGAAATTTGGGAATTGTGTTTCAGATAATGCCTATTTATGAAGACTTCAGGGGTCTAATTTTGGCTGGTTTTTGTTTTGTTTTGAGTTTGAGCTGTTGCCTCTTTCATGATACTTTGTTTACTCATGTATTTTTTATTATTAGCTCTGAACTCATAATTCTTGGAACTTTGTGCATACTTAGATGCCCGTGTGGCATGGTCTGCATTTGTTGCACTTGCCTGGGGTCAGTATAACCCCAGGAGTATGTTAAATTTCACTTGAAGGATTTTGGAGAACATAGTTGTTATGGTTTGGATCTGGAACATCCCTCAAAGGCTCATGTGTTGAAGGCATGGTCCCTATTTTAGTAAGCCTTATGTCACTGAGATCAATATACCTAACAAGGACAACATAGAGGAGGAAAAGTTTAGTTTGTTCCACAGTTTCAGAGATTTAGTCCAGGATTAGTCAACTCCGTAGCTCTGGCCCAAGGTGAGGCAGAGAACCATGGTGGAAGTGAATGGAAGCTGCTCCATTCGTGACCACCGGGAGGAAGAGAGAGAGAGCTTCACTTGCCAGGGACAGAATATAAACCCCAAAGGCCTGCTCCCAGTGACCCATGTGCTATAGCCACACTCTACCTGCCTGTAGTCACCACTCAATATAGCAGTCCTTTCAAATTATTAACCCATCAAATTAATTAAACCCCTGATCAGGTTATAGCTCCCGTAATCTAATCTTATCTCTTTGAACGTTCCTGCTTCATCTTGCACATGGCTTTTGGAGGATACTTTAAGTCCCATTGTAATGTTCAGAGGTGGGGCTTATGAAAAGTAATTATATCATGAGGCCTCTGACCTCATCAGTGGATTAATCCATTTGTAGCTGAAAGAACTACTGAGAGGTGATGGGAGCTCTAGGCAGATGGGGCATGGCTGGAAGAAATAGGCCATTGGGGGTATGCCTTGGGGATTATATCTTCTCTGGGGACATTTCCTCCCCACCTACCAACTCTGTTTCCCAGCTGCCATGAGCTGAGCATCTTTCCTGTGTCACACTCTCCCACCATGGTGTTCTGCCTTGCCTCAAGCTGAAAGCAATGGAGCTGGCTAACCATGGACTGAGCACTCTGAAAACCATGAGCCCAAATAAATCTTTCCTCCCCTAAGATGTTCTTGTCAGGTATTTGGGTCATAGCAACAAAAAGCTGACCAACCTAACAGTGGTATGAATTCAAGCCAAAATCCTTTATGGATAGTCTGATTGTAAATTCTCAAGGAAGATTTATTTCCCTCCCCTAGTCCATGTCAGTGTTTAGGGCAGTGAAATTTCCTGGCATATGCCCTTATAGTGAGGGTAGAACCCTGTAGAATACTAGCTTTATGCATGAGATGGAATGACTCTGTCTTGGATGATCCCTGGGCTTTGTTTTATTCCTCAACATGTGCAGGGCCATGGACAGGAAACATCAATCACAACCTCGTTTAGCTAATTTTTTTTATACCACATTTTTGAGTATTCTACTTTCATGAATATATTTACAAAACGGATTTTAGAAATGTTTTTTTTTCTTGCAGTTTCAGTTGTTTTTCCTGGAGAAAATTCAGCTGCAACACTGCCAGAACAAGAAATTCACAACTGTCTTTTCCTGTGTCTTAAGGCAGACATCATGTGGCTTATCACCCCATGCTTCTTTTTGTGACAGCTGAGTGGCTTTTGAGTCAAAGTTGCATGTCTTAAGGAAAACACCCCATCTTGGGGACTTTGTAGGCTAAAAATCCACATCACAGTCTGTGATTGCTCACAGGGAATTTCAGGTCAACGTCTATGCCACTTACCCTGTTGACAATCATAGCATTCTGTATTTCAGTACTGCCTTTTCTGCAGGTCGCTACTTAATGTGTCATGGTGATGTGATGACACCCATTAATTCCTGTTTGTAGGTTAAATTCTTTTCTATTTTCAGAATAAGGTAAACTGTCTAGTCAAGTTATTATCTACAACTAGCTTCTGATAGGATATTAATTTCTTTAAAATTAATTTCAGGTTATATACATATTTTAAGAGAAGAATAAAAGTCTGACCAATAAAGTACAAAATACCAAGATACAGAGTCAAGCACAGGGAAGCTGAGGCAGGAGGACAGCTTGAGTCCACGAATTCAGCAGGCAGCATAGGGAGACCTTGTCTCAAATCAAAGCAAAACAGAGAAACAGATACGACTCTCTGGGAAAAGTAGAATGAAAATATAACAACTAGAAGGAAAGCAAATATTTCAAAATTTAACAGATTTCTGTGTTCAGAAATCTATGTGCCTGGCACTGTGGCGGGGTGCTTTTCTTTTCCCAGAGCAGCAGATTATAACCCTTCTAAAAATAAAAATATTGGTACCTTATCCCAATAGCTTACATTTATCCAGAATAATCATAAGCAGATGAATAACAAAAATTGAATATTTCTGCACAAATAGTGGTTTTTAAGCAACAGAATTTATGACACTTGTAATGCTTAATTAAAATATTATGTAAATATTTGAAAACATATTCAAATGTTTATTATGTATAAAATAATATTCTAAGCAGTTCAATACTATGTCATTTGATCCTTATGACATCTACATCATGAAGCTTAGCCTTGCTTTTTACATATATATTTCCTTTCATCTATATTTTGATGATGAGAAACCTTTTTATAGAGACAAGTTGATGACAATATAAAAACCAATTCTTTGAATTCCTTTTGGATTATGTGCCAAAAACCACTTTCTGATATATTATAGGTATCATTTTTAATGATATTTCTGTGAATGGCTTCATTAGATTCTGCTTCAGTTTTGTTGAAAGTATTAAATTGGAAATCACCTCAGTTGGAAAATGATTTTCGTCCATTCTTTATAGTCACTTTCTTTTGTGAAAACAGTACGAGCATTTCTAATTATCACTTTTTGGGTGCTCTGAGAGGACTTACCATGTGTGACAGTAGGCTGTTGTAAAACAAGATAAGAAATTTATTTAAAAAAGAGGGAGTAAGAGCTAATTTGAAAGGAAGAGTTGAGATGGAGAACCAAGAAGTGGTATGTAGATGGTACTCTGTTCAAAATAAATCCATTTTGAAAAGTCTCGTGTACCTCTAGTGCATCTCTCTCTCAAGCAAGGATCAAAACACAAAGGTATTTTATACATAAAGGATCTGGTAAAGGGA
Organism: Marmota marmota marmota; assembly: GCF_001458135.2. Taxonomy (NCBI): domain Eukaryota; kingdom Metazoa; phylum Chordata; class Mammalia; order Rodentia; family Sciuridae; genus Marmota; species Marmota marmota. Next base: position 2,250,557 of record NW_025999960.1, on the reverse strand, counting down.
AAAAGGATGGCCCCAAATTAACAGTCATGGCTTTGGGGCCATCCTTTTCCCCTTTGCCATCTGAACTGGTAGACCCCTTTTCTATAAAATAGATTTGTGTTCTGATCTTTGTTGGCATGTAGGCTTGGGAGAGAGCCAGTCAGTTGTGGTTACTAAACTAGCTCCCAGGTCCATGGGGTGTCCCACAGACTTTTTTGGGGTAGTCTGTGGAAAGCTGTTTTAATAGTATTATAAAGACATTTTCTATTTTCACTGTTTTGATAATTTGCTCAGAATCCAATAGCAATGGTGGGTAAAACTGGCCCTTATTGTGAATCATTGTGGCAGCACTAATTGTACAAGTAATTGTTGTATATACAGATACTCACAAGTGGATTTTTAAAACAAACTCTTTTCTTTCTTTCTTTCTTTCTTTCTTTCTTTCTTTCTTTCTTTCTTTCTTTCTTTCTTTCTTTCTTTCTTTCTTTCTTTCCTTCTTTCCTTCTTTCCTTCTTTCCTTCTTTCCTTCTTTCTTTCTTTCTTTCTTTCTTTCTTTCTTTCGGTACTGGGGATTGAATCCAAGGGTGTTTTGAGCTACGTACCTGGACATTTATTTTTGGTGGTGTTGTTTTGAAACAGGGAGTTGCTAAGTTACTGAGGATCTTTCTAAGTTGCTGAGGCTAGCCTTGAAATTGCAATCCTCCTATCTCAGCCTCCTTAGTAGTTGGGATTACAAATCGCTGCACCTGGTGAGAATATCCTTAATGAACCAGTAAGAATTATTATTTTTTATTAAATACCAACGCGTAAGTTGAGGTGTTTTCAACATTCTCTGTGATGAAGTGAGCAGGACACACAAAGAACTTGTCTTGAGGAAGAGCTCTCGAGTGACTGAGTTGCAAGCTGAGCTGGCTGTATTGTTCTGTATTTTTTAAAAATTAAACATCACTTTTGATTGAAAGATTCACTCAAACTACTTTCCTAGTTTTGTGTGGCTACAAGAGAATATAAATACCACTCCTGGTGATTTATAAAAATAGAAATGAATTTTCTCAGTGGGATGGACACTGGAAAGTTCATCATCAAGATGCCAATAGGTTAGAGACTCCTTTTAGTCAGCTTTTTTGCTGCTGTGACCAAAAGACCTGACAAGAACAATTAGAGGAGGGAAAGTTTATTTTGGAGCTCCAGTTTCAGAGGTCTCAGTCCTTAGTCAGCTGGCTCTGTTCTGCAGGGCCTGAAATGAGGCAGAACATCATGACAGAAGGGGGTGGTGGAAGAAAGCTCAGGACATGTTGCTCAGGTGGCAGACATAGCTCTGCTCATCAAGGACAAAATACAAACCCCAAAGGCATGACCCACTCCCTACCTGCCTACCATTACCACCCAGTTAATCCCCATCAGGGGATTAAATCACTGATTTAGGTTAGGCTCTCAAAACCTGATGATTTCACCTCTACACCTTCTCGTATGGTCTCACACAGGAGTTTTTGGGGAGCACCTCACATCTAAATCATAACAGGACTAGTCTCTCTCTGCTTCCAAGATAGTGCCTTGAACATTGTGTCTACCTTGGAGGAGGAAGAATTTGTTTGGGTCCACAGTTTCAGGTATTTCAGTCTGTGGTCACTCGTCTTTGTTGATTTTGATCTGTGTTGAGGCAGAACAGCATGGCAGGAAGGACAAAGCAGAGCACAGCTGCCCATCTCATGGTGGCTAGGAAATAGAGAATGAGCGAGGAACCAGGGACAAGACATACCTCTCAAGGACATGCCCCCAGTGACTTACCTCCTTCAATGAGGCCACACCTTCTAAAGTTTCTGCCACCTTCCAGTGGTGCCTCCAGCTGAGGACCAAGCCTGTAACATATGAGCCCTTGGGGGACATTTCAGATTCAAACTCTAACAGCTTCTACAGAAAACTGAACTGAGATATAATCTCCATCTCCATCTCCTATGTAGAGAGATTTATTTTAAGGAATTGGCTCATATAATTGTGGAGGCTAGCAAGTCTTAAATCTGCAGGGCATGCAGTCAGGCTAGAAATTCAAGCAATGTTGTGGTCCTGAGTCTAAATGCTGATAAGATAGGCAAAATATCTGTGTTGTAGTCAGGAGGCAGAATTCCTTCTTAAAATTTCTTCTTCTTTCTTCCTTGGGAGTCTTTTTCTTTTAAGGCCTTCAATTGGTTGGATTAGACCCACCCACATTATTAAGGGTGATCTGCTTCACTCAAAGTTGATTGATTTAAAAATCAGTCACACTTAAAAAATACCTTCAAAGCATCCCATACATTGGTGTTTGAATACACAATTGAACACCATAACCTAGCTAAGGTGAAACAAAATTAGCCATCACAATGGGTAAAAGATTTATTTAGTGTTGAAGATGGACCAGTGGATTCTACATTGCAGCTAAGCTTTTAAGAGACTATTATGTGCACCAGCAACCCTCTTGGAAGCTTCCAGACCTTCAGCCTGGGATCAAGGCTGCATCATGGGTCCCTCTTGTTCTAAGGCTTCCAACTTTTTGGACTGAGTAGTTACTGGTTTCCCAAGGTCTCCAGCCTGTGAAACTATTTTGGGACTACTCAGCTTCTGATTGTATAAGCCAATGTAATAAAGTCTCATCTTATAGTAATATAATATAATACAGTTAAGCTATATATGTGTCTATATACATATGTATAGTTTGTAAATGTATGTATGTAAATGTGTGTGTATATATACATACATACATATATATGTATATACATACTGTTGGTTCTAGTCTTCGGAGAATTCTAACACAACAGTTATCTAGAAAGTTATTAACATAGCCCTTCCAACTACATCTAAGCAAAAGTAGATTTTCTTCATATACTTCAAGTAAAACAACATATAGGAATAGATTAAATATGGAAGGAAATAGGGGAATTTGATTTCTATACTATTAGGCCACATATTTAAAGAGATTTGCAAAAAATGTTTTTAAAATTCTGTTCTTTTCATTAAATTATTTCAGTTTTAGGAAATCTACATTTTTAAATGCAATGTTTATTAATAGGCAATTGACTTATTATTTTAATGAATCAATAAATTCAAAATCTTTACCCTTCTTTTAGTTATAACACATTTTAAAATTATTTTCCTTAGTGTCATTTTTAAATGTAAAGAGATCTTTAGCACAATTGTTTTCTGAAATTTTTTTAGGTTTATGAATTTTACTTATTCATATTATTGACATTTATTAATTAATTAATGTGCATATTATTGGGATTTGGTGTGATATTTCTGTATATGCAAATAGTGTGCACTGATCAAATCCAAACACCTGTAGCCATTATTCCTGCATCCTTTCCAATCCCTGGTATCACTATTCTGTTTTCAGGTTGAATTTTTTTAGTTTCCACTATGAGAGAGAACACGGAATACTTGTGTTTCTTATTTTAGGTAAAATAATGTTCTTTGGTTTCATCCATTTTGCTGAAAATGACAAGAACCATATTAAACTTTATGGCTGAGTAATACTCCATTGTGTAATCTTACCACTTTTTCTTTATCCACTCATCGGAAGATGGGCACCTAGGCTGATTTCCTATCCTAGTTGGTGTGACTGGTGTTGCAGTAAATATGGACATGCAAATATTTCTTTTCATAGGCTGATTTCATTTCATTTCATTGGAATTATGGATCACATAATAGTTCTTTTTTTAGTTTTTAGAAGAACCTCCCTATAATTATGACTATATTAATTTACATTCCCATCAATACATGTTCATATACTTATCAACATTATTTTTTTGTTTGTTTTGGTTTTGCTTTTTGAAAATAGCCATTCTAACTGGGGTAAGATTGTATCTTGTTATCTTGAATTGCAGTTTCCTAATTCCTAATGATTGTGAGCATTTTTTTTTATATTTGTTGGCTATTTCTTCTTTTGAGAAGTCTCTTTGAAGATATTTTGCCCATTTTTAATTGGAATACTTTTTGCCCTTTATTTTTTTGGTTGTTGAGTTCCTTGCATATTCTGTCACATGAGTAGCTGACAGATATTTTCTCCCATTTTGTGGGTAGTTTGTTTGTTTCCTTAGCTGTGCAGAAGTTTTTTGTTTGTTTGTTTGTTTGTTTGTTTGTTTGATGCAATCCAACCTGTCAAGTTTTGCTTTTGTTTCCTGTGCTTTGGGGTCCAATCCAGAAAATCTTGGCCTGTACCAATGTCTTGAAGTTTTCTCTTAGTGGTTTCAGAGTCTCAGGTCATAGATCTTTGATCCATATCCATTTAGTTGATTTTTGTACAGCATTGAGATAGGGATCAAGTTCTAGTCTTCTACACACAATATCTAGTATTCCAAGCACCATTTATTGTTTTCTCCAGTGTAAGTTTTGGCACCTTTGTTTAATATCAGTTGGCTGAGGTTGTGGTTTTACTTCTGAAATCTCCATTCTGTTACATTTGTCTGTGTGTCTGTTTTATGCCATGTTGTTTTGGTTACCATGGGTATGTAGTATGTTGTGAAATCAGGTATTGTTATACAGCTAGCTTTGCTCTTTTTGTTCCAAGATTGCTTTAGCTCTTGGGGTTCTATTGGACTTTCTATGAAGAACGCCATTGATATTTTGTTGCAGATTGCATTGAATCTGTAGATGGTTTTGGGCAGCATAAACATTTAGCAATATTGATAATTCCAATCCACAAACCTGGGAGGTCTTTCCATATTTTTTGTGTTCAATTTTTTTTTTAGTGTTTTGTACCTTTCACATCCTTAGTTAAGCTTATTCCTGAGCTATTTCTTCATTTATTGTAGCTATTGTGAATGGATTGCACAGTTGATTGATTATTGCTGCATTAGTAAACAGGGGGTGATAGGCTAGGAAAATAATTAGTTCTTACTAAGACAACACATGTTGAGGTTAAAAGTTTTCCTAAACCTTTTTGAAGTAGAGTTTTGTTAGTGTTTTCACTTGATGTAACATGAGTCGTATGAAATGAAGGAGCTGGTTAATTTGGGGGATTTTCTACATGGGATTTGTTGGAGGGGAAGTTAGTCATATGTTGGAGAACAGTTGTCTTCCAGACATGAGCTGCTGATGTAGAGCTGTTTTGTGAAGAGACTGAGCATTTTGCCCAGCACTAGAGGAATTTCAGCAGCTCCTTAACATCCTGCCTTGGGGCTCCATATCTCTGAACATCTCCCACATCTGCTCCAGCTGTTTACTCCTCCCCCTTCATAATGGCAGGGTTATGAATGCAGAGCTGCTTGCAGTTTGAGTTAAACCAATGACACCAATATCCTGGTTCAATGTCTTTTAATTTTTGGTTTTGAAACTTGGAGGATAAGGTACACAATATCTGTATGTTTAAGAGGAAAGGAGAGCACAGCACTAATGCATAATTTGAACCTCCAGAGATCGTTTTAATTTAATAAGTAAGTCCTTTTACTCTCCAAGTCATGCTATAAAACTAGTTCCTAAATAAATCTTTTCCCTTCTTACTTGTTAAAAATACTTTTATGTTTCCTCCCTTAAAAATGTTTTAAGAGATCAGGTAGATTGTGCCAAGGACATTTGAGGTCCAGGTCGATGACAAATACTGGGCATTTCTGCCATTTGGTTCCTCTGCCACATGGTCCCTGAGATCCCTGAAATAGGAACATGGTTCCAACAAATGCAGAGAAAGCAGCCAGCAGACTAATTGGCAGGCAGCAGGGAGCAGGAGCAGCCACAGTGACTACAAGGGATCAGCTGTGTCCTTGCAAGCTTGTAGATTTTCTGCAGACCCCAGCAAGGTGGTGCAGGCCCGGTTGGAGGAGTTCAGTCAGAAGCCAGTGAGCGCTGTGGCAGCTGCTGACTGTTCAGTGGAAATTAGAAAAATGAATGAGAGAAAAGAAATAGATGCTAAATTCTGTTTGAGTAGGGATAGAAGCCTGTTATACCAACAAGTACAACAGGGTTTAACAGCATCAGCACAGGATACCTTGGCTCTTCACTCCCCTTTGTTTCAAGGTTTTTTTGCCCTCATGCTGTGGGTTGGCTCTCAGCATTATTTTCTTGTTGTCTGCAATGCTGATGAGACTTGTGTTCTACAATAGGAAAGTACTCTAAGCTTGCCAGAGTACTTTACCTACATTCTGTCATTAAACACCTATAACAACCTCAAGGAAATTGGTGAGTGGAAAGCACATGACTGAAATGATTAAAAAACCTTTGAAAAATAAACAATTATAAAGATATCATTAAGAAATTCTCCTGGGCACAGTGGTACATATCTATAATCCCAGCAACTTGGAAGGTTGAGGCAGGAGGATCACGAGTTCAAGGACAGCCTCAGCAAGTTAGCAAGACCCTGCCTCAACTTAACAAAATAACAACAGGAAAAAGACTGGGGATGTAGCTCAGTGGTAAAGCACCCCTGAGTTCAATTCCTAGTGCAGAAAAAAAAAAAAAAAGAGAGAGAGCAAGAGCAAGTCACATTAATCCAGGTGTGAGAGCACAAACCTATAATCTCAGCTCTGGAGGCTGAGGCAGGAGGACTGCAAGATTGAGACCAGGTTGGGCAATTAGTGAGACCTTGTCCTAAAATAAGAAATAAAAAGGGCTGGGAATGTAGCTCAGTGGTAGTGCACCTCTGAATACAATCCCAGAAACCACCCACACTACCCACCCCCCCAAAAAAAAATTCTAAGCACATTTTGGAGAGAAAATGTTTATCTGAAAAAGTGTTTTCCATTTGTGATTGGCTTTATTACTATTTGACATCCAGTTTCTATAGAGAAAAGCAAGGCTAAGAAACTCAGGAAAGGAGGGATTTTCTCTGATTTCCAGTTCTTTTGAAAATCTATGAATTTTTTATCTAAAATATTTTCATCTAAATATACTTGTATTTTGAAAAGTGAAACATGAAAATATATCATTTGGTTCTTATTTGTACTTAACAAAGAAACATTCTCTGCTTTTTTTTTTCCTTTTCACTCTCCTGCCTACATTGTTTTTTTTTTGTTGTTGTTGTTGTTGTTGTTTGTTTGTTTTCTGAAAACTTTGGGTATTGCACGAAAGCTCATTTATGTGTATTATTTAATTGAATATATACACAGTACTGCAAGGTTGCTATTAGTGTTTTTATTCTTCCCATTTTACGTAAGATAAATTGAGGCTTTGAGGATGAATACCATTACCTCAAGGTCACACCTGTTAACATCAGTATTAGAATTCTGGTACTCTGATCAAATCGCCCATGTTCTTAAAACTACTGTATAAAATTGTTTCCTAATCTTTGAAACTTTTCTTCAAATATTGAAATTTGCATTTTATGTGTGTTATAGATGGAATAGAAATTTTTTATTTTTTAATGGTGCAAAAAGAAACAAAAATGACATTTATCCTGCAACCTGTATACATGGAAAATTGAGAATTCATTCCCCATTTGAATCAAATGTATGATACATCAAGATCATTGTATTGTCATGAGCAACTAATAAAAATAAAAAGAAATGACATTTAAAAATGCATTTTCCTCATATTGCCTTTTGACACTTGTTCAATATTCTTCTTGATGCTTTTTCCCTAGTTGTAGAACTAGTCTGAAAGGGATATGCTCTTGGCAAAACAATACTCTCTTATATTCTTGTGTTTACAAGAAAAATCCCTTCACTTTCTTGGGGAAAAATGGAAGTAAAATTTTGTTGGGACTTGGCTCTTGGTGTAAGATGCAGATTTTGATTGCAGAAATCCAGAGTTTGAGATCTCTGTTGTTGGAGAGGCCCTCTCTTCTGTTATGTGCCTCCTGAGAATAGGTATTAGTCTAAGGGCTCAAAAGAGCACATGCCAGGTTTATATTTGGACTTGTTTGTGTATTTTTGACATGGAAACTACCTTGTCTTTAGAATGTTCTAAACAAACGAAAGTTTTCCAAAGGGCCTGCCAGTGTGGGTCTATTAGAGACCTGCGTGGAAATGTTTCCTGTAGTGCTGTCCAGAAATGAGCCTCATGGGTAAGATGCCTCTAAATTAGGAGACCTTAACCTGGGGTCCATAGGCTTTAGTGAGTCCCCCCACAACTGTGTGGAACATTTGTTTTTGTTTTTACTTTTTTTTCCAGAGGGGATTCAGTGTTTAAGAACTGTCTTTAGGTGATTTCTATAGTGGCGTTCAACCAAATTGTTCCTATGATTTTTACTACCTGTTTTAACTACATTTTTCCTCTGTTTACATGGATAATTCTCTGTTTACATGGATTATTTAATTGAATATATATATTATTTCTCTGTTCATATGCATTTATTTAATAATGTATGTTAAGTTTTTGGTCGCTTTTATAATTTAAATTTCTTTTCCTTAACTGTATTCATTCATTTACTCATTTACTTATTAAGTCGGTATTATTCTGGGCACAGTCCTAAAGCAGGCCAACAAGTAGTCGCTGGAGGAGTTTGAGTTGTTCGACTTGGTTTTGAATGCTAAGGGGTAGAATCAGAAGGTACTGTGTGATCCCCAACCTTGATGACCTTGTTTGTAGCACAGCAAGATTGAGCAGATTAGATTGGAAGCATTGATCGTAAATGCTGTGGAACATCAAAACCAGAGAGAGGGAGCGGGCAGCAACCAGGAAAGCCTCATAGAGAAGGGATCGGGGGAGGACTTGAGGGAAGGAGAACGGAAGAGAGAACATTTCAGAGCCAACTGGAAGGAGTTTTCCTAAGGGAGAAAGGGAAATGTTGGGGGTCATTGGAGCCCTCTGATCATTGTGGCCTTTTAGCAAGGCTGTTTGGAGCCGGAGAGCAGAGGAGGGTAAGAGGTTGGGGTGGAGGTTTGCAGAGCATGGGAACGAGTGTGGGACAAGGTAAGATTTGAAAATAAGTTGTGCATAGCCAAGCAATCCCTTTTCTAGAAGGAAATGTAGAATACAGTTTAGCCCGGCTGCTTCCATGATTTGGCGACAAATGGAGACCACAGTGATGACAGCTGTGATAGGAGCTGGTTCAAGGAAGGGACATGATGATGCCTCCTGTGGGGGCTTGGGTGGGCTGCTGATCTAGAGGGTCCAGTACCGTGACTGTAAAACTGAGAGGGTCTCAGCATATTCCCAAGCCACTGCTCAGCATCCACCAAGTCAAAAGGAACAAATCTGCAGGGAGTTACTCGTCTACCTAGTCATTGTTTGCCATGAGGTCTGACAGTCCCGTACACCCAAGGTTTCCAGGCTGAACTAATTCTCTTCTTTAAGGTTTGAAACTGTCACCTTCTGCCATCACCACAATCCCATGTTTCTCACTTGTAATGAAGCACATTTTCCCACTGGGTGCTTTCCATCCTCTCTTTCCATTGCCAGCTCTCCTCCCCTTGCCAGCTGTTTATTAAGTCTTGATTTTACCTTACTCCTTCTCCTAAACACTCGCAGATCCATCAGCACCGACAATGAAATGTTGTCATAGAAATTGCAGCACAGAAAGCAAGTTTTACTAAAAAGTACTCACATCATCAATAAAATTAACAGTAAACAGGGAACTGATTCTAGCTCTTCAGTATTAAAATAATTGTATCTACAAATGTCTGTTCCCAAGTGGTGAAGACTGTTGGAGTCAGTGTTCCAGATGAAAGCATCTGCACCAAACCCTGTTAGAATATTTCCATAATCACCTCTTCACATTGCCACATTTCAGCAAAAAAAGCCAAAATGTAGATAGAAGTAATTACCTCCCAGCCCTGATGCTAATGGTGCTACCTCATTAGCATTGTGGTTCATTCAAAAGCCAAGATATACTTTTAATTAGTTTAGATCAGAGAAAAAATGAGAGTACAGTAGTTGGGCCAAAGGAAAATGCAGTTCTTCTGTCTAAACACACAGAGATAGTGATGAGGATCCCATTGCTTTTGGTCTTATCTTTGTCTTTGATTCTTTGCTGCTAAAACACTTGCCCTTTGGGAATGCACATCCTCTAAACCTTTCCCTTCTTTGATGACCCTGGTAAGAATTCAGCCTCTCCATGATGACTATTTCAGTGCATCTTTCTCTGAACTGTGGTGGCATTGTTGTTTAGAAACCATATACTGATTTAATATGTGTCATGACAAAAATTTGTTTCCCTATGAATCAATGTGCCATACACACTAACACCCTTAGTAGATTTATTTTATTTCCAGTAAGCATTTTCTGGAGGAATCCATGCTGATGGGGTAAGATATAAATTAGAATTATAGTACTGATTGATTGTATTGGGGTTTGAACCAGGGTCTTGCAAAGGCTAAGCAAAAGCTCTAGTACTGACCCACATCCCTAACTCCTTCAATTTTATTTTGAGACATGGTTTTGTTCAGTTGCCAGGCTGACCTTCAGCTTGGAATATTCCTGTCTCAGCCCTAGGGTGGCTGGGATTATATGTGTGCACCGTTTATAGTTTATACAATTGTGCTTTTTCCTTTCCAGCCCAAAGCAAAGCTTTCTTGGGGATAGAAAGCTTCAGTAATGGAAGAAATAAGACACACGATTTGGGGGTTCAACATGCATATCCTGAAGGTCTCTAGATAGACTAGACCTAGAGTAGGGGAGGAAAAATGATTTTCTATTCTTTCTAATTCATCCTGGAGCAGACTTCTGTAACAAAAGGCAGATTAACAAAAGAAAAACAACAGAAGTTGGATAATATGTATGTATAGGAAATACCCTGAGAAATGAGTGAATCTCAAAAAGGTGGCTTTGAATTCAGGCTTAAATCCCACAGTCCATTGAATCAAGAAGTGTGTGGGAAAGCCAGATAATGAACACAGGGTCAGGAAAAGCCAGTTAACAAGGGTTAAGGGTTGTCATTTGCAGACGCAAGTGGGTGCTTTCTCCTTCGATAAGAGTCTAGTGATTTAGTCATCCTCCTATTCCTGGTACAGAGAGGGAGACACCCTTACAAACAGATTTCCTTTACAAAAGGGTTGTTTCTCTTCTATTTTTAGAGTTTTCCCCAGTGTCTACAGTTTCTAAAAATAATCAGCTTAAAATAATCCTTGTGCCAAGGAGGCATAGTTTGAAGTGGCACATCCTGGTCTCCTGCACTAGCAACTGCTGGTAGTCCAAAAGCTGTCTTAACGGGAGCAGTGGGCCAGCTTATACTCGGGATTTGAAGAGGCCCTGGTGGTTATCATTAACTGTCCCCACTACCCTCTGTCCAACATAGTGCTGACACCTGTGTTTGCCTTTACTCTGAACTCTGAGTGACTGGCACTCACTGCTTCCTGGGGAGCTGATTGCTCTTGGATGAGGAATACCTTCCTGCCCTTCTTGCAGCTGTAGTTCTGCAGATACTTTCAGGCAACATTTGTCCTCCTAAAACATTTCTTGCCTATGATGAACACTGTCACATTCTTTAGCTTTTCTTTGTATGACACAGTTTTGGGTTTTCGTATTAGTTTGGTTTTTCTTCCTTAGATATGAGGTGATTAATCAGTGTCTCTAAGAAGTTGAATTCCCCTGTAGAAACAGCACTTTTCTTCTTATGGACTGGGTTCTGTTTATGCAGTCCTGTCAAATCTTGTGAAGCAGACAAATCTTGTATTGCAGTAAATGTATCATCAGCACACTCCCCCAGATCTAATATTCCTGTTTAGCTTCATTTTCTTTTACTTCTGCCCTCTATCTGTAAAGATGGAAAGTCTCAAATTTTGATGTCAAAAAAATTATCTAATCAGTTTTGGTGTATCAGATTTAATCTCTTGTTCTAGTCTGAGATCTCTTTGGGTTTTGATTGTATTCCTCATCCTAGGAACTACTGCCATCTCCCTTCCTACCCCCAATGTTGTAACATCCCTAACAGCTGCAGATGTTCACATAGCCAGGTAAACTATTCCCTTGTGAAATGACACCATGCCCCAGATATTCCTTTCCATATTGATTTTCTTAAGTTCTTTAAGTTGCCCAGACTGACCTTGAACTTGCACTCCTCTTGTCTTAGCCACCTGGGTTGCTGGGATTATATGTGTGTATCACGGCACCTGGCACAGCTTTCCTGGCATGAGCTATTTTTTAAGAGCTTGTTTTAGTTTATATAATAGTGCTTTTTTTCTCCCTACAGCCCAAAGCAAAAGGGATTAATTCTTAGGGATTAAAAAATTTCAGTAATGTAAGAAGTAAAACACATGATTTGGAAGGTCAACAGGAACATCCTGAAGGTGTCTGTAGAATGAATGATTTTCTATCATTACTTTATGTATTTATTTATTTATTACAACTACTAGGTGCATGGCTTCAAATTGAGCCGTGTTATTTTTTATGCTACAAAGCTGTACTTGGCATAATGTTGTTATATTTTAATAAGCATATAACTAGTTTGTACAGATTTATAAATGTTTGAACTGTGAAAGTTGGAAGGGTAGTTGGACCAACATAAGGCTAAGGTAACCTTCAAGATTGATAGTCAAGATTGATAGTCAGAGCCAGGCACAGTGGCAGTGGCCCACACCGGTAATCCCAGTAGCTCCAGAGGTGGAGGCAGAAGGATGGCTAGTTCAAAGCCTCATCAGCAAAAAGCCAGGGGTTAAGCAACTCAGTGATTCCCTGTCTCTATATAAAATACAAAATAGGGCTTGGGGCGGGGCTGGGGTTGTGGCTCAGCAGTAGAGCGTTCGCCTACCATGCATGAGGCACTGGGTTAAAGATATTGTGTCCACCTAAAACTAAAAAAATAAATATTAAAAAAACAGGGCTAGGGATGTGGCTCAGTGTTTGAGTGCCCCTGAGTTCAATCCCAGGTGCCCCTCTCATAAAAAAAGATTGATAGCCAGGAGTGAAAGCAACAAGGGGGTTGAACTAGATGTGTTCTAAAATTCTTCTCAGCAGAATAAGTTTCATAAGTTTCTATAATTTTATAGTTCTGTTACATTGTGGTTGTCTTTGGCCAGAAAAAAATAAATTAATTAATTAAATAAAACTCAGCTTGGCATTGGACATACTCTAAGTAAACTAGTAATATCTTTAAAAAACCAATTAGGTGCTGGGGATATAGCTCAGTTGGTAGAGGTGCACAAGGCCCTGGGTTCAATCCCCAGCACCACACACAAACACACACACACACACACACACATACAGGGAAAAAAAACAATTAGATTTCCCTTAAAATTATTCTAAATCAGTAATGGATAAAGTTTACAGTATTTGTAGGATGAATCAGATTCTGCCAGAATAAATTACTGTGAGAAGCTTTGAATCAATCTTGGAAACCAGTGGAGAAATAAATTATTATTTTAAACCCTTCTCTTGATACTAACATACTTCAAACATTTTCTGAGCTTCATCATTTAAAATTCTTCCCTTTTGAAGGAGGATTTTCTAGGTTGATACTATGAACAAAGCACTGTTTTTCTGAGCTCCCAACATGGCTCTTTCATGCTTTCAAAAGACAGATTTCCTTACTTTGATTTTTCTATCCCACCTGTTCATTCTGTACATTCCAGAACACTAGCCATCTTTTCAGTTCATTATTATTTTTTTAACAGAAAAAAGGCAATAATCCTCAATTGTTTATTATTATTATTTTTTCTTATTTCAATGAGCCAGTCTGTAAGCTTTTGAGGAAAACATTTTCTAAATCAATTTTTACAGTCATGATGTGGTGGGCACACTTGAAGATTGCTTCATGGTCTTTGTTCTTAGTATTCACGCACCTGTGCCATCTTTAGTGTGGGTTGGATTTAGTGCCTTTAGTTTTGTGGAAAGAGGTGGTAGAGGTCATTTCTGAGATTAGGTAAAAAGGCTGCAACTTTTGTCTTTGGTATCCTCTTACTCTCTTGCTTGCTCACTTGTTCTGCTGGATGCAGCTGCCTTAAAGAGAGGCCCATGTGACAAGGAATGAGGGATCCCTCCAGTGAATAGCTGGCAGGGAGCTGAGGCCCAAGTCCAACAGTCTCCAGGGACTAAATTCAGCTGGGGTCCACATGAATAAGCTGAGAACCCATCCTTCCCTTTCTGAGCCAGCATTTTAGAGTAATGTGTTATACACAAATAGATAACTAATAAAATTTTTCAGTGGATAACATGTTCTTTTTTCTGGATACTGCTGCTATCAAGTAATGGATTTTAAAATTCCAAAGAAGATTCTTGGGTGATACTCATATCAGAAAAATCACACAGACACTATTCATGTTAGAAAAGGAACAGGACTAACTTAATGAAGGAAGAAATTAGAAAAGATTTGTAATCAGTCTATGGTTTGATCTAGGTTTCTGGCACATCTTCTATTGAAAGTAAAATATAATGTATTTTTCATATCATTTTTAATATATTATTTTAAAAATGGATGTGATAAAAATAGTTAACTCAACATTATCCTAAACAAAACTTGTAGTTATATTAGGGGAAAAACATCTTCAATATGGCACATAGATTATCCCGGTTACAGAACTGGCATTAAGATTATTAAAATTTTCCTGAGCCGTTTTTTACTTTATTTTTTAATTAAGTGCCTTAAGAATTTATTTTCTTGTCCTGAAGTTATTGATGGGATGAAATTAATTGTACTGTGGCCCTATTAAGGCCTCTCTCCTGTCATGTACTATATAGTGTTAAAGGGTTTCCACATTGACTACTGGGGTTACCACAGCCTGTAGTTGGTTGACAAGGAGTGCAAGCATTTAATAAGATATTTCTCCTCAAAATTCTAGTGTTGGTTTGGGATGTAAAGATAGGATTAAACATAAAAGAGATTTATATATTTTGGGAAAGGTGTTTTTTTGTTTGTTTGTTTTGTTTTGTTTTTAGTTGTAGTGGACACAATGCCTTTATTTTATTTATTTATTTTTATGTGGCACTAAGGATCAAACACAGCACCTCACACATGCTAGGTGAGCACTCTACCACTGAGTGGAAAGTTTAGCCTCTGGTTTAGTCCCTGGGGGAAAGTTTTGAGGGGAGAAGAGAAAAGAGAGGAAGTGGATAGAACCTTAAGACTATGCCTGTCTGATCCCTGTGAAGGAGAGAGGGGAGGATGGGGTAAGTTAGGAAGAGTCTCAGGCTCTAGAGTCATACAGTTCTAGCAGTGTTGTGCCCAGGCTGATGGTGATTGCTGGAGACAAAATTGCCTGTTAGGGAAGCCCCACCTCTTAGAGGAATGGACCCATTGTAATTTTGAAGTCTTGCTTAGTTATTGAATGGGAACAGCCCCATGGGAAATGTAACCTAATTAAGGAAAACCAGGTCATGCACTCAGAGGAAGTAGGAGGTCTCAGTGGCACATTTTCATGGCCTCCCCAGTTCTTTTTGAGCATAGTTTTATTTCTTTATCTATTTTTGGGATGCTGGGGATCAAACTCAGGGCCTTATGCTAGGCAAGCAAATGTTCTACTACCGGGCCACACGCAATCCTTTAAATAAAAACAGAAACAAAACACACATGCACACAAACACACATACAAATCAAGATGTAATCTGCATGAGATTATTTGGGTGGGCTGGTATTTTATTTGCATCCCTCCCTCCCCTGCTGGGGGTTAAGTCCAGAACCTTCACATGCTCGGTGAGCAACTCTACCACGGAGCCACATCCTATACAGTATTTTATGGTGTTTTATTTTTACTTATTCATTTAAAACAATTTTTTTTAGTTGTCAATGAACCTTTATTTTATTTATTTATTTATATGTGGTGCTGAGAATCGAACCTAGTGTTAACACCTGCCAGGCAAGTGCTGTACCACTGAGCCACAACCCCAGTCCTCCTGTACCATATTTTATTTATTTATTTACTTATCCATTCTAATTTGTTATGCATGACAGCAGAATGTATTTCAATTTGTAGTACACATATAGAAAACAATTTTTCATGTCTCTGGATGTACACAAAGTAGAGTCACACCATTCGTGTCTTCATAAAGGTACTTAGGGTAATGGTATCCATCTTATGTCCCGATCTTTCCTACCTCCATGCCCTGTTCCTTCTCCTCCCTCTCTTTTGCCGTATCCAAAGTTCATTCGTTCATTTCTCCCATGCTCCCTCCACCCCCATTATGCATCAACATCCACATATCAAAGAAAACATTTGGCCTCTGTTTTTTTTTTTTCGGGGGGGGGGATTGGCTTACTTCACTTAGCATGTTATTTTCCAACTACATCCATTTACCTGCAAATGCCATGATTTTATTCTCTTTTAATGCTGACTAATAGTTCATTGTGTATATATACCACATTTCTCTATCCATTCATCTATTGAAGGCATCTAGGTTGGTTCCACAATTTAGCTATTGTGAATTGTCCTGCTAAAAACATTGATGTGGCTCTGTCCCTGTAATATGCTGTTTTTAAGATCTTTAGTTATAAACCAAAGAGTGGGATAGCTTGGTCAAATGGTGGTTCCATTCCAAGTTTTCCAAGGAATCTCCATACTGCTTTCCATATTGGTTGTACAAATTTGCAGTCCCACCAGCAATGTATAAGTGTGCCTTTCTCCCCACATCCTCTCTAACACTTATTATTGTTTGTATTCTTAATAGTTGCCATTCTGACTGGAGTGAGATGAAATCTTAGAGTAGTTTTTATTTGCGTTTCTCTAATAGCTAGTGATCATGAACATTTTTTTTTCACATATTTATGAAAATATGTGATTGATTGATTGTATATCATGTTCTGAGAAGTGTCTGTTCAGTTCCTTGACCCACTTACTGATTGGATTGTTTGTTTCTTTGGTGTTAAGTTTTTTGAATTCTTTATATATCCTAGAATTAGTGCTCTATCTGATATGAGTATGGTAAAAATTTGCTCCCATTCTATGGGCTCTCTATTCATTTCACTGATTGTTTCTTTTGCTGAGAAGAAGCTTTGCATACCATTTGCAATTTGAATCCATCCCATTTATGGATTCTTGATTTTATTTCATGTGTTATAGGAGTCTTGTTAAGGAAGTCAGCGCCTAACCTGACATGGTGAAGATTTGAGCCTACTTTTTTTCCCGTATTAGGCACAGGGTCTCTGGTTTAATTCCTCGGTCCTTGATCTACTTTGAGTTGAGCTTTGTGCATGGTGAGAGATGGGGCTTAATTTCATTTGGCTGCATATGGATTTCCAGTTTTCCCAGCACCATTTGTTGAAGAGGCTGTCTTTTTTCCAATGTATGTTTTTGGTGCCTTTGTCTAGTATGAGATAACTATATTTATGTGTGTTTGTCTCTGTGCCCTCTGTTCTATACCATTGGTCTACCAGTCTATTTTGGTGCCAACACCATGCTGATTTTGTTACTATTGCTCTGTAGTATAGTTTAAGGTATGGTATCGTGATGCCACCTCCTTCATTCTTCTTACTAAGAATTTCTTTGGCTATTCTGGGTCTCTTATTTTCCTAGATGAATTTCATGATTGCATTTTCTATTTCTATGAGGAATATCATTGGGATTTTTTTATTGGTTGTTCAAAACATTACAAAGCTCTTGATATATCATATTTCATACATTAGATTCAAGTGGATTATGAACTCCCATTTTTACCCCAATTACAGATTGCAGAATCACATAGGTTACACATCCACATTTTTACATGATGCCATATTCGTGAGTGACTGTTGTAATCTGCTACCTTTCCTATCCTCTACTATCCCCCCTCCCCTCCCCTCCCATCTTCTCTCTCTACCCCATCTACTGTAATTCATTTCTCTCCTTGTTTTTTTTCCC
>NW_025999960.1:2228801-2232835 GCF_001458135.2 Marmota marmota marmota | reverse complement strand
ATACTCCATTGTGTATAAATGCCACATTTTTTTTATCCATTCGTCTATTGAAGGGCATCTAGGTTGGTTCCACAGTCTTGCTATTGTGAATTGTGCTGCTATGAACATCGATGTAGCAGTGTCCCTGTAGCATGCTCTTTTTAGGTCTTTAGGGAATAGACCAAGAAGGGGAATAGCTGGGTCAAATGGTGGTTCCATTCCCAGCTTTCCAAGAAATCTCCATACTGCTTTCCAAATTGGCCGCACCAATTTGCAGTGTTCTGAATCTGTATAGTGCTTTTGGTAGTATGGTCATTTTCTTAATATTAATTCTGCCTGTCCAAGAACAAGGGAGATTTTTCCATCTTCTAAGGTCTTCTTTAATTTCTTTATTTAGCGTTCTGCAGTTTGCATTGTAGAGGTTTTTCACCTCCTTCATTAAGTTGATTCCTAAGTATCTTATTTTTTTTTAGGCTATTATAAATAGGGTAGTTTTCCTTGTTTCTCTTTCAGAGGATTTGTCACTGGTGTACGGAAATGCCTTTGATTTATGGGTGTTGATTTTATATCCGGCTACTTTCCTGAATTCATTTATTAGTTCTAGAAGTTTTCTTGTGGAATTTTTTGGGTCCTCTAGGTATAGAATCATGTCATCGGCAAATAATTATAGTTTGAGTTCTTCTTTTCCTATGTGTATTCTTTTAATTTCTTTCATTTATCTAATTGCTCTGGCTAGAGTTTCAAGAACTATGTTAAATAGAAGTGGTAAAAGAAGGCATCCCTGTCTTGTTCCAGTTTTTAGAGGGAATGGTTTCAATTTTTCTCCATTTAGAATGATATTGGCCTTGGGCTTAGAATAGATAGCTTTTACAATGTTGAGATATGTTCTTTTCAGCCCTAGTTTTTCTAGTGTTTTGAACATGAAGTGGTGCTGTATTTTGTGGAATGTTTTTTCTGCATTTTTTGAGATGATCATATCATTCTTATCTTTAAGTTGATTGACGTGATGAATTACATTTATTGATTACTGTATGTCAAACCAACCTTGCATCCCTGAGATGAATCCCACTTGATTGTGGTGCACTATATTTTAAATATGTTTTTTTATTCAATTCGCCAGGATTTTATTGAGAATTTTGTATCTATGTTCATTAGAGATATTGGTCTGAAGTTTTCTTTTTTTTTGATGTGTCTTTGCCTGGTTTTGGAATCAGGGTGACATTGACCTCCTAAAATGAGTTTGGAAGTGTTCCCTCTTTTTTTATTTCATGGAATAATTTGAGGGTTATTGATATTAGTTCTTCTTTGAAGGTCTTGTAGAACTTAGCTGTATATGAATCTGGTCCTGGTGGCCCTGGGTTTTTCTTGTTTGATAGGCTTCTGATGGCATCTTCTATTTCATTGCTTCAAATTGATCTGCTCAACTTGTTTATATCATCCTGATTCAGTTTGAGTAAATCACATGATTCTCAAATTTGTTGATGTTTTTTATACTTTCTGTTTTATTAAAGTACAAATTTTCAAAATAATTCCTAATTATCTTTTGTATTTTTGTAGTGTCCATCATGATATTTCCTTTTTCACCACAGATTTTAATAATTTGAGTTTTCTCTCTTTTTCTTCATTAGCATGGCTAAGGGTTTATCAATTTTATTTATTTTTTCAAAGAACCAACTTTTTGTTTTGTCAATTGTTTCAATTGTTTCTTTTGTTTCAATTTCATTGATTTCAGCTCTGATTTTAATTATCTCCTGTCTTCTACCACTTTTGGTGCTGATTTGCTCTTCTTTTTCGCAGGCTTTGAGATGGAATGTTAGGTCAATTATTTGTTGATATTTACTACTTTTAAGGAATTAACTCCATGCAATAAACTTTTAGTACTGTGTTTGTGATGTCTCAGAGATTTTGATATGTTGTATCAGTGTTCTCATTTACTTCTAATAATTTTTTAATCTCCTCTTTGATATCTTCTGCAATACATTGTTCATTCAGTAGCATATTATTTAGTCTCCAGGTGTTGGAGACTACATAATATAGTTTATCATTGATTTTTAATTTTATTCTATTATGATTTGATAGAATGCATGGAAGTATCTATACTTTTTTGTATTTGCTGAGAATTGCTTTGTGGCATAATATATGGTCTATTTTAGAGAAGGATTCATGTGTTACTAAGAAGAAAGTGTGTTGACTTGTTGATGGATGAAATATTCTATTAATAAGTCTATTAAGTCTAAGTTATTATTTGTATTATTGAGTTTTATAGTTTCTCTGTTTAGCTTTTGTTTGAAGATCTATCCAGTGGTGATAAAGTCATTAAGTGTGTTAAAGTCACCCAGTGTTATTGTGTTGTGTCTATTTGACTCTTGAAATTGTGAAGAGTTTGTTTGATGAATGTAGATGCTCCATTGTTTGGGGCATATACATTTATTATTGTTATGTCTTATTGATGAATGGTTCCCTTAAGCAGTAAGTAATATCCATCTTTATCCCTTTTGATTAACTTTGGCTTGAAGTCTAGTTTATTTAATATGAGGATTGAAACCCCTGTTTCTTTGCACAGTCCATTCTATTGGTATGTTTTTTCCCCAACCTTTCATCCTGAGTCTGTGGTTGTCTTTCTCTATGAGATGAGTCTCTTGAAGACAGCATATTGTTAGATTTTTTTAATCCAATCTGTCATTATCTGTCTTCTAGTTAATGAGTTTAGGCCATTAACATTCAGGGTTATTATTGAGACATGATTTGTATTCTTGGTCATTTTTGTTTATTTTTGGTATTTGACTTGACTTGGTTTCTTCTTTAATTGGTTTTCCCCTTAGTGTGTTACCTCCCTGTGCAATTTTCATGGTTGTTTTTCATTTCCTCCTCCTGGAATATTTTGCCAAGAATGTTCAGTAGTGCAGGCTTTCTAGTTAAATTTCTTTTCTAGTTAAAATTCTTTTAACTTTTGTTTACAATGGAAGGTTTTTATTTTTTCATCAAATCTAAAGCTTAATTTTTCTGGATATAAGATTCTTAAATTTGATCTTTTTGTATTATCCCATAAATCTTGAATCTTCTTCTCACTGTTTCTTACCATCTTTTCTGTGTGGTCAACTTTATTTTTAAGATTATATGTTTTGTCTTCATTGTCTTGAGTGCTGCCTTCCAAGTGATGGAATCTGTTGGCAATGCTTTCTATTGAGTTTTTAATTTGATTTATTGTTTTATTCATTTGAAGGTTTTCTGCTCGTTTTTTTTTTCTTCAGAGCCTTATTGAAGTAGTCTTTTGCAGCCTGTATTTGTTTATGTAGCTCTTTATCAAAATGATCTTTTGTTGCCTGTGTTCACTCTCTTATATCATCCTTTAATTCATAGAACATTTTAATTATGTACATCCTGAACTCCTTCTCTGTCATTTCTTCTGCTGTGCTGGCCATGGATTCTAATAATGTAGTATCTTGGTTTGTTTGGGGGCACTTCCTTCCTTTGTTTTTTCATGTTGTTCATGTGTCTTCCCTTCTAGCACTGTGGGTCTGAGGTATTACAGTTTTTACACCATGGGCTTATAGTGCCCCTGCAAGGTTCCAATACCTCTCCTTTAAGGGGGAGATCAATATTAACAGATCCCAATACAAACAATACACAGCCTTGAACCAAATAGCTTCTATTATGACATTTTCAGTTATGTCACAATGTACAGAAATGGTGAGTTCAATTATTATCTACAGTATAAACAGTAGGTTTGCAAAAGAGTCTACAGTTTCTGATGGTGGACAAAGAGAGAACTGGGGGTGGGGTGTAGGATGAGATGTTAAGGAGGTAGCAGGTGATGATGTACAGTTATTAGATCTTAAGAAGCGTGAAAGAGGAATCTAAAGAAGTTGACTACTACTTAACATAAAAATTAAGAAAAATAAAAAATGTAAATATAGAAGATAAAAGAATATACAACTCAACTATAATATACTATTAAGACAACTTAGTTCTTCATAGCCTAATCCATGAAAAATACTTGGTTTCACAAATATTGGGGATGTGAGGGAGGGAGGGAGAGAGAGAGAGAGGGAGGG
>NW_025999960.1:2227377-2228786 GCF_001458135.2 Marmota marmota marmota | reverse complement strand
GGGGGGGAGGGGAAGAGAAAAGAATAAAAAAGAGAAATGAATAAAATCTTGAAGGAAAATCAAGGATTGTTTTTCTTGGAGATCAGTATCTTTCCTGCTTCCCTTCTCATCTAGTAGGTGGGCTTGTCTGCTGTTTGCTGGTATCTCCATCCTCAGGATGGTGAAGGTTAGTAGGGTAGGAGGGTTGGTGTTGGGGGCAGAGCTCCTGGAAGTCAGGTATAGTACTTCCCAGTCCCCAATGGGAGACTGCATCCCCAGGATCTTTTTTGGGGTTCATTTGTGTGATTTGGTTGCCTAGTCTTATCTCCTTATAGTGCCTGTAGACCTCGCAATTCCTGGTGTCTTGTCTTTAAAGTGTATCTCACTCACCCCCTCCCTTTCTCCTTCCTAATCAGGAACCTCTCTCTCTGGAGGTTTTGTGGGCTGCACTCTGGGGTCTGTGCACCTGTTGTGGAGAGCTGTTTTATATTGGGCAGTTCAAGACCAGGCGTTATGAGCTACAGATGGGCTGCATAGCCACAAGCACTGTGCCGGGTTATTGACTGGGGGGGAGAGGGGGGTTGGGGATTATAGGTACCTTGATATTGCTTCTAGGCCCTAGCCAGTGTCCCAAGCTGGGAATTGCCCCAACTAAAGATGGCAACAAAGGTGTCCCAAGATGGAGGTGGCTGCTTTCAGGAATGGGGTGTCAGATTGGGTCCGGCTGGGTGTTGCAAGTTGGGTGGTGGCATTGGATGGCATGGTCAGAGATGCAGCTCTGTGATATGCAGTTTTGTGGCTGGTAGCTATCTACAGATCCTGTGCCGTGTCCCCAGGTGCAGGTTATCATGTGTAGGGGACCATGGCAATGGGTGCAGTGTCCAACACAGAGGCGACTGGGGAGCCCTACATTGGTAGATGAGGGTCTTCTGTGGGAGTGGTGGCCGGGATTTCTGTTCAGGTGAGTGGCCAGGGGTCCTGTGCTATGCTGAGGCCTGGCGACCCGCGTGGGCATAGCATCTGGGATTACTGCACAGGAGCATCTCTCAGGGGCCCTGTAATAACTTTCAGAGAAACAGTATTCCCACTGCTTGAATTCCAGGTCACAGAGCGACACAGAATGCAGCCTTCTTCTAGCCTGCCCTCTTGGATCATGTATCTTATTATTTTTTTTTTTAGCTTTTTTTTTTTTTTATTGTGGGTTGTTCAAAACATTACAAATTTCTTGACATATCATATTCCACACTTTGATTCAAGTGGGTTATGAACTCCCACCTTCACCCCATACACAGATTGCAGAATCACATCAGTTACACATCCATTGATTTACAAATTGCCATCCTAGTGTCTGTTGTGCTCCACTGCCTTTCCCATCCTCCACCCTCACCCCTCCCCACCTCTCCCCTCCCCTCCCCTCCTCTCTCTCTACC
>NW_025999960.1:2209819-2222446 GCF_001458135.2 Marmota marmota marmota | reverse complement strand
CGGCTGGCAGAAACTGCAGCGCTGTAACCCTGCGTCTCTATCCCAGCGCGCGCTGCAGACTCTAGCCATGGGGCGATTTGCTGAATAAGCAGTTACCCTCCGTGCGACAAACCTCTCGCGTTTGAGTCCCCGTAGCCGATCCTCGTGCGATGGAAATCCTTCTTCCAGGGTCCGGAGCACCCCACTATTGCTGGAAATTCCTAACAAGATATCCTTTAGCCGTCCTGACTTGTCATACTCCCACACAGTGAAGCAGCACACGGGGGTAATGCACTCCCCTCGCCGCCATCTTCAAGAGTCCCTGTATCTTATTATAAGTAGTTGAACTTTTAAACAAGAACTTCTTTAATCTTTAAATGTAGCTGGGAAGTTTGCTTAAAATCATTTTTTAAAAACTCCTTAAACTTGTAAAGTGTCTGAGCCTTACTTACTTAATGCAATTGTATGTTTTATCAATTTCTCCTCATGACAATGAATAATAAAAATTTTGTTTAAAAATAACCTTTACAGAGACTGGGCATGGTGGCACTTATCTATAAGGTCAGCAACTTGGAAGCTGAGGAAACAGGATTTCACGTTTCAGACCAGCTTGGGCATCTTAGCAAGACCCTGTCCTTTAAAAGCAAACAATTAAAAGGGCTGGGAATGTAGCACAGAGGTAGAGTGCTTGCCTACCATGTGAAAGGCCTCCGGTTTGATTCCTGGTACCTGAATACATACATACATACCTTTACTGAGTGCTGATTATGTGTCTGGCATTGAGTTTAATAAGTCACATATTTTGGTCCAATATCTTTATTCTCATTTTACAGAAGAGAAAAAGGAGGTACAGAAAGATTATGTCTTAAGTTTCTCAGTGGGCACTGGATTCTGTATGATGAGAGACTTTGAATTTAATGCAGTAAACACTTTTTGAAAACTTCTGTGAACACGGTACTGTGAGGAATAAGGTACTAATAAACCATGCTCTTATCTTTGCATTTCTTTTTTGACTAGAAACGTGAGGGGCAAACTGGATTTAAGGAGACCAGATAAAGCACTGTCAGATGTAGAGTGAATTTTACTAAACACAAATGTGTGCCTCTTGAAGAAGAGGCATCAAAGGCACCAGATGAACAACTGGAAGTGGTTTTGACCAAATATTTCACTAATTTAAAACCTTTTCATCACACATTCCAAAAATGAGTTATATTGAGCAGGGAGGTCATATAGGCTGGTGAAAGGACTGACTTCAAAAACAACTGTTTGAGCATTATTTTCTAAGTTTTCTGCTCTACCTTATGTGAAATGAGTTAAGTTTTTCTAATATTTTTTGATCAAATTTGGAATCCTTATATAGTGACATTCAAATTAGTCATAGAGATTTTTGTTTTTCTAATTGGAACTTTTTATTTAAAAAATTATATATATAATATAATAAATATAGTGTGTGTTTGTGTGTGTGTATTTTAAATAATATGCACCAAAATTCAAATTTAAGTTGCCTCCCCCATACTATTTTCTCAGAACTGGATTATCCATTTTTATATCAAAGATTATTTTAAAATTAAACTTGAAATTCAGACAGTTATAAAATTGTGCGAAGGCATGAAAAGAATTGTGTGTAGCAAATATTTCCAAGTTGACACACCATGGATATTCAGGGACCTTGTTCTGCACAGCTGTTACCTGCTCTTCTATATAATTCTATTAAAATAATGTAAATCCTTAGACACAAACTTGGTCCCTCCATCTCTTTCCACTTCTGCCTTGGAACATATTAGGGCATTCTGAAGTTGAACATCTTGTGGGGTCCATAATTAAAGATTCAGCTTGTGCACATAAACCCAGCTGTTTTTTTCCCAGTCTTGATAGTAGATTTATAACCTCACCTATCAAAAAGTCAAAATCCTGTTGCCCATTCATCCTAATAAAGCAGCAGGAGTTTCCTGGAGGGAATGCTGACAAGCCTAATTGTTCACAGCTGGAGAGTGGAGGGTTGGTTTCAGCAATGAGATGTTAACCCTCTCTTTCCCTATTTCTTGCTTGATTTTAAAAATAAGAATTGGGCTCCAGAGAACTGTGCAGATACTCAGATTTGTAGCATAGTGAAGATCTGTTTATACTCTGGCAAAACCAAAACAGAGACTTAGCGGCTGCTTTTCCTGAAAGCATTGACTCTTTGACTTGGGCTCTTGATGCTTGATGGGTGACTAAAAGCTTGGATAAAAGCTTGGCATCTCCTTTATTACCTTAAACTTTTAGTCAGATTCCTGCTCCTCTCTGCACAGTGAACAAGTTAATCACTTAGGAAATGTTTGTCAACAAGACAAGGTTGTTTATTCCTATATTTACCTAACCTGTCTCTTCTCCCTTCAAGGATGAAGCCACCAAAATAAGAGTAACTAAGTTATATTCAGGATTTGCAGGACATAATTATCAACAGATTGTCAACTGCCAGCTTTTACAACATTCTGTTCCAGACCCCTGAAACAGTAGCTAGAAGTCCTCAGCCATTGCCCTAAACCTTCCAGAGACAGTGAACCTTGTAGACACATCAACCCATGATGAAGCTGACCCTGCTAAGCAGTGATAGTCATCTCACAGTAGGAATGGGATGGCTCATTTAAGTGATGGGGATGGTCTCAGAACCAGAATGGAGATAATGATCAGCCAGTCCACTGTTTGACCAAGACTGTTTAATTATGCAGACCTTTGTCCCCTCCCCCAGTTCTTCCCTATTTAAATTTGAAGCTAATGTTAGTACCCACAAAGACAGGTCTGATGACACTACTCCATAGTCTTCCCAAAATAGGTATATTAAGTAAATTCTTTTCCTACCTCATCATTATTTTTTCACTTGATGTTTGGGGCAAGTGGACAGAGCTGGTTTGTTGGGGTTCACTAAAGATAGTCCCTCCCACCCCTGGCCTAGAAGTCAGGCAAAAAGACTAGTGAGACATTGACTTGGATTTAGAAAAGAGTAATTCCAGGGGTCCCTGTTTCAGGCAAGAGCATTAGGTACTGAAATGTGCCTGCGTTTGGGGGTGTCAGTCAAATAGTTTACCGGAGCAACTAAAGAACAAAAGTCTCTTATTGCTATTCTATGAAGTTATTGTGCCACTTAGAAACATGGAAATGATGGATACAGTTTATTTATAGACATCTCCAGAGCAGACATGATGAGACTCATATACTAAGTATGATGGTTAATTTGTTTATTAACTTGACTTGTCCCAAGGTGCTCTACAATATTTGGTCAAACCTTATTCTGGATGTTTCTGAACAGGTGTTTTTGGATAATATTAATTTTTAAACTTGTGAATTTGAGTAAAGTAGTCTGTATGTGTGTGGACCTCATCCAGTCAGTTGAAGGCCTGCACAGAAGAAAAAGGCCGGCCTCCCTGGAGCAAGAAGGAATTACC
The DNA here is from genome assembly GCF_001458135.2 of Marmota marmota marmota. Classification (NCBI taxonomy): domain Eukaryota; kingdom Metazoa; phylum Chordata; class Mammalia; order Rodentia; family Sciuridae; genus Marmota; species Marmota marmota. Next base: position 2,219,042 of record NW_025999960.1, on the reverse strand, counting down.
TTCTAGCAGATGGTCCTTGTACTTCATCTGCAAAATCAGGTCATCCTGCCTTCAGACCCAAATTGGGACATTGACTCCCCTATCTCTTGGGCTTGTTAGCCTCTGTAACCACATGAGTGACTTCCTTATAATAAATCTCCTTGTGTATATACCCACATGTTCCCTTTTTTTCTCTGGAGAACATTGGTGAATACAGTAGGTCACTTGTAAAAGGTAGTCACTTCAGACATTATGGCCCTTAAATATTAGAGAAGACCTTCTATCCCAATCATTGTTGTCATCCTCAGACACTTTCAGAATTGTGAGTCTCATGGGAACAGACGCTGGGGATGCAGAAAGAGGCTTACAGTGTAACTGAGGGAGGTGGGGTGCACTGTGGGAAGGTAAAAGAGCCTTCAGGGCAGATGCTGTACCAGGTGCCAAGTGGCTGGGATGGATGGGGAGGGTTTAGCTTGTATACCATGGGACCTGGATTCAAAGTTAGGTCTGTGCAGCTGCACTCTTGGTCTCTTTCATTTCTTTATTCACTCATTTGACAAATAGGTATTGAGAACCTGTTCTATGCCTGGAAGAGCTCGAAGTTCTAAGAATAAATTGGTAAACAAAGCTAGTAAAGTCTCTTGCTCTTGTGGGGCTTACAAATCTACTTTTTACCGTGAATGGGGATGATTTATCAGACAGAGTACGTTTCTACAGACTTTCATAGTTTCCAAAAACCCTTTTACATCCTATCATTTCATTTTTCCTTAAATAAGAATAATATCTCTTCCATGTCAGTTATTAATAAGTTCAGTTCTTTATATTTTATTCTACTATAAATTATAAATGAGGAAATGAAAAAAAAATCATACATTTTAAAATAAGTAATGTTAATTTCTACAAAATACCTCCTTCATAAATTACAGTTTTTTCTTATTTTCACTGCTTTACTCCACCCCAATAAAACTTATTGAGAATCTAATGTAACATTTTAATAGTCCTAGGAAAACATCAGCATATATATTTTTTAAACTTTAAAAAATAAAGCCGTAGCTTGATGAAACACTTGTACGCCTTCAGATTTTAAATCCTGTTTAGTAAGAAGAGAAAACAAGCAAAAACTATGGGGTTTTAAAATGATGCTTATTAATTCTTAGGTTTATTTGCATCTTTCATTTCAACGTACAATGCAATATTTGCATCATTTAAATTGGGATGACATCACAAGCTTATCTTTGAAAAAAATGAGGCAGAACCTATAAAAGAAATTTAATACCCACTGCCCTTTCCTTTCATTTTCTTGGAAAATGTGCATTACAGGAAGGTTCAAGATCATGTGGAAGTAGACACAGTATGGTGTAATTGGAGAAAGGAATAATGCTGGCATTAATGAGGTAGCCTCAAATTTTTGTAGATCAGAATATCCCTTTTCATTTTCTGTGAATTTCTTAGCATATCATTGAAAATCAGCCTGAGAAATAGGTAGCAAATGTGTGATAATATGGTGATGTCCCAAAGTCACAAGTGGGGTAGTTGGAGTTGATGACTTTTGAGTTCTAGTCATATCTAGAAGTTAGGTTGCAAAAGCACCTTATCTTTCCATTTATTCTCATTTTTGACACACTTAACAGAATATTATTTTTTCTCCCTTTGTTCTCCATCAAAGCAGTGGGATTGGATTCTGTCTTCGGGTAGCCTGCAGTGACTCAGAGCCAGATGTGCATGGCTGGTTACATCCTTTCCCCAGACACAAACTAATGCCTCTGTACATGATGGAGTAGGTAACAGTGCTTTTGATACCGAGGGCCATGATGAGATGTTGAGATAAAGAGCAAAATGTCCTTTTATATCCTTTCACAATCCATTAAAATACATTATTCTAGTCCCGGATATATTAAAACATAACTCCTTTGGAAAAACACTATTGGAAAGTAACAGTAGTTACGGAAAATAACTTCTATCCTTCAAGAGAAGAAATTTGGAAAAATCTGAAACCATGGGAGCATAAGGTGAAGCTGGCTCATGCTGTAGTGAATTAGATTTATTTCAGTGATGGAAAAGATTGCTTCCCATTTTCCCAATAGGCCATAGTCAAATACATCACAAAATCTGCTTCTGTAATTTAAATTGAAGACATAAGTTTAAAAAAAAAGGGAAAAGAAAAGAACTATTTTCCCCCATTAAAAGTAAATCAGTGAGGTGGCAAACCTGCTTAATTTTTTTATTTTTATATATTGGTGCTGGGGTTTGAAGCCAGGGCCTCATGCATGATAAGCTGGAGCTCTCCCACTGAGTTAGATTCCAGCCCAACTGTTTAATTTTGAAATGGTTATTGTCAAGCCTTTAAAATGACTTCAGTTTAACTTTCAGATTATATAGTATAGTGGATTAAATAGCAACTCCCTGAAAGGGCCAAATCCAAATCCTGGGATTTGTGAATGTAACCTCATTGGGAAAAAGGGTTTTTGCAGGTGTAATTAAGTGAAGGATCTTGACATGAGATCATCTTGGGTTACTTTAGTGTTCCCTAACTCCAATCAAGAGCGTCCTTTTGGGACTGGGTTGGTGGCTCAGTAGTAGAACACTTGCCTATCATGTGTGAGACACTGGGTTTGATCCTCAGCATCACATAAAAAAATAAATAAAATAAAGGCACGCTGTCCATCTAAAACCTTAAAAACTAAAATTAAAAAGAAAGAGTGTCCTTTTGAAAGACCGAAGAGAAGAAGACAGACACACAGAGGAGAAGGCAGTTCATAGGTCTGAGTGATGTGGCCACAAACCAAGGAAGCCAAAGAAGAGCCTGAAAGCACCATAAACTGGAAGAGGCAAGGAAGGAGTGTTCTCTCGGGCCTTCAGTGGAGTGTGGCCCCCCAACTTGGAACTTCTGGCTTTCAGAAACTTGAGAAAATAGATTGCTATGTTTTTAGTTCACCATGTTTGTGGTAGTATATTATAGCAGCCATGGGAAACTAATGTATGTATGGCTCAACAAAGATTTCACTGAACAACAATTACATCAGAGCTGTGAGCAAGTCATCGAGAAAATATCTTTTTCCTGCAAGAAGCTTACACAGATGTAGTGAGTCAGACGTGGAGATGGACCCATTCTGGTATAGTGTGAAAAGGTCTGTTAAATGTATACAGAAAAATATAAACAATGGGAATGTGGGAAAATACCACTTTTTCTTAATAATGCCAATGTTAAACTGCCAGTAATTCTTGATTTATACTTTTAAAGCATTTATGTAAAATAATCTATTTTTAGTATACCCATTAATATATAAAAAGAATAGAATTAATATCCTAAAGCTATAAATTTGATGAATTTTTTACCTGGAGCATACTACATGAAGGGCATATTTCAGTCTGCTGTATGAATGCTAAGAGAATTAAAGTATAACACTTAACATGCTATGAATCTGGCTGGGCATTTTAATAACCTTTTTCTATCCAGGCTGTCAGATTTTTCTTTCTTGAAAATATTTCTCTAACTTTACAATGTTATCTGTTGAATAGATAACTTGTCATGATAATATTTATCACTACCATATGAAAATGATACTAATAGAATATCTTCTTTCTTAAACTTTATTGAGGTATAATTTATATGCTATATTATCTATGTATTTGAAATGTACAATACAGTGTTTTAAAATAGATTTATAAAGTTGTGCATATTTTACTACACTGGAGTCTTAGAACATTCCCACCATCCCTCAAAGGCCCCTATGGGCATTTGTAGTCATTTCTCACTTTCAATCTCAGCCCCAGGCAACCACCCATTCGTTCTCTGTCTTGGTAGATTTGCCTCATCTAGACATTTTACATAAATGTAATAATAAAATATGTGTTCTTTTGTGTCAGAATTAATTTAGCATAATGTTTTTGAGGTTTGTTCTCTTTATTGTATGTGTAAGTACTTTCATTTATTTTTAATGCTATGTAGTATTCTCTTGTCTTTTGTTTATAAACGTTTTACTTATGGACATTTGGGTGGTTTTCATTTAGGGTATTATGAATAATTCTGCTATATACATTCTCATACAAGTACTTTAATTTGGGAGAAGGGATGCCAAATTATATACAGAGCATGAATTTGTCTTTTGTTGAACTCTTTCCCCTGCTGACTGTACCAGTCGATATATCCTACCAGTCAGATAGGAATGTTCTACTTACTCTACATCTTCACTAGTAATTTTTACTATCTTATTATCTATTTTTTTATTGTGACTTGATCAGTGGGAGTGAAGTTATTATTTCATCCCGACCAATGACTGATCATGTTGATTATGTCCTTGGAATCTGTTGAGTTGGACTTTGGCGAATAACTCATTTTATTGGTCCTCAAGACTTAAGTGTATGTATGTGTGAGTGTGTATTTTTCCTAAGAATGGCAGAGAGCACACAACAGGAGATGGAAAAGATTTTGAGGAGTTGAGGAAAAAAGTGAAATGAAAAGGATGTTGAGGGAAAGAAATAAGAATAAAATGAACATATGATTATAGAAAAGGAAGGAGAAAGGAGAATTCTTAAAAAGAATAAGTTGTCTTGCTTTGAAAGCACAGTCATATCTTTGTAAATGTATCAGTAGGAATGAAAAAGACCTGAGCACAACAATTAATAACAATTTGAACATTCTCTGTAGAGAGTAGAGAAGGTGTGCACCTAGGTCATTGATTTACATGAGAACATGCTCATGGACGGAGAATACTTTTGAATTATTATATTTGTCTCATCTCTGCCAAAGCAGAACACTGTCATCCATGAGTAGGTTCTTTTTCCTTTCTGGCACACTTTCCTGTGTGCAGCCCACTCACAGTTACCCCTTCCCACCTCTCTTGTCCTCTTCATCTCAGATCCCCATATGCCATCTTGAGGGGTGGTTCTTTTTTCCTTCTTTTTTCTGAGAACATATCTTCATTGCAATGTGTTCTGAAATACCATAAGCTGTTTTCCCTGTGTGTACTAATATCCATGCAATTGAGAACTGTTTCTTCAGTTTTGGCTTTAGGTGATGATCCGTTTGACAGTCACTGTAAAGAATCCAAAACTGAGTTTTCATCTTAAACTATTTATTTAATATGCCCCCACCCCTGTGCATCAATCTCAAAGGGGGACAAACAGATTTTCCCAAAAATGTAATAAAATGAAATGTATGTTCACATTTGGAGGACTTTCTTATAAAATGCAAAAAGGAGAACACATATTTCTCAGTATTTAATTATCACAAAATTAATGTGTGTGTATATGTATTGTGAAGATTGAGTACTGTGGCTGTCATTTTAATAAAGAGACTGTTTGAAATGATCTTGGCCACAAACTTAACTCTATACATTTTGCCGTTCTCAATATTGTTTAGAAACTCTTATTTTGAAATTCCCATCAGTGCCAGTTTATGAACCAAACAAAAGAACTGATCTCATTACTTTATTGTCACACTTCATATATAAGATGCTAAGGCATTATGCCTTAGTAATTGAGATTATAAATAAATTGAGATTCCTATCTCATATATTGCCTGGTGCTTGGTTTAGCCTGGTTTGAGATATTACGAGTAGCATGTTTTCCTTTCATTTCATCTCATAAGAAAAGCAATATATTTAAAACAAAGAATGTACTGATTATGGCAGTTCCTTCCTCTTGAGTCCATTATTCTGTTTCACCGAATTTACTACCAAGCACCCCTTTTTTTTGCCATAGATGATGAAAAACTCTCTAGGAGACTGTGTGATGAATCAGCTTTTTTTACAATGATAGTTACTTGTGTAAATTATGTTATGGGTGGGATTAATTTAAAAGGTATTTTTAGTTCCATTCATTCCATTATCTGATTGGAATATCAAACAGAATGAACTGAGAAATACAAAAGTGTGAATATGGCTGTTGGGGAATGCAAGCTTGTTCAAGTGAAAGCACTGAGTCTACCCCACAATAATCAACATTTTCAGGAACAATAGTTCCGAAAATGCAATGGAGATGTGAATATTCAGTAGCTTGGTCCCACTTATTTTGTCGATTGTTTAATAACTGGCTTCTAGAGGAACAGAATCCTCCCCAGAGGATGAGAGGAAAAATTGCTGAAACACAGAAGGAAGCACATTTATTCATTAATTTATCTTAACAGTCCTGGAAGGTGATTATTTTTAATTTTAAAACATCCTGTCTTACATCTTAAATTGAAGTTCTGAATGTTTAAGAAAATATTAAAAGTATCTGTGCCTTTCTTTATGAACATTGTAAAAGAAAGAGTCAAGATAAATACAGAGTCCAGAGCCAGCCACATAGTAGATATTTTACTGGAAAAAGGATGTCTTTGGTAGGATTTAGGTTTAGCTGAAGTAGTGGATTAATCAAAATAGTGGTTTACTTTGTTGTCATTTACATGAGGTCTGGAGGCACACATGGCAGGGTGGATATGGAGCTCCACAGAGTTTGTCTAGTTCTTTGTTTGGCTGGTCTATTAGCTTGGGGTTGAGTGATCTTGATATCTGGTTAGGAAAGTTTTTCTCAGAGTTGAAATATGTACCATTTAAAATGACTGTGAATATATTTTAGTTAATAAATAAAAATACAACCTTACTCCAACAGTATATCTCCAGGCCATGGCTGGTATCCCCAGACTGAGGCAGCCATGCTCTGAGATGGTAGATATTACCCTATATACATGTATGATTACACTACTGGTGTGAATGCACCATGTTCAGCCAGAGGAATGAGAAGTTGTGCTCCATTTGTATATAACGTGTCATAATGCATTCTACTGTCATGTACAACTAATTAGAACAAATTTAAAACATTTTAAAAGTTAAATTTAAAAAATACAGCCTTACATCCTAAACCAAATTACTCCTTTTAAAAAGTAGAGTCTTCTTTTTTTTTTTTTAAGATTGGCAGTAGAAAAACATGTTTGTAATAGTTAGCAAAGTATTCTGAAACTTTTATTAAGAATAGCATAGCATATCTGAGCAACAGGAGGCATTTTAGCACATTTTCTATGTAATTACTGAATTGGAAAAAAATTCTCTATGTTTTCCATAACCAGTCATTTGTAGAATGGTGTTAGAAAATGATAATGACAATCTACTGTGTGTGTGCATGCATGTATCCCTGTCGTGTGCAGTGTTCTCACTGATTATTTAATCCTCACTACAACTTATAGCTTATAACTAGGTAGTGTCATAGTCAATATTTGAATCCAGTTTTATCAGATGATAGAACCATAGTTTTTGTTTGTTTGTTTGGGTTTTTTTGGTGGTGGTTCTGGGGATTGAACCCAGGGTTTTATGTATGCTAGGCAAGTGCTTAGCCCCTGAGCTGTACCCCCAGCCCTAGAACTAGAGATCCTATATGTCATTCCACATTAAGATTTGATAAGTAAATCTTCAAAAGAGTAAGAAAGAGGATAAGAGCATACTTAAGAAAACAAAAAGCAAGAAACAGACGAACAAAAAATGAAAATAAAAAGAAACATTTTGCAGTGACCCTAGTTTAGTTTATTTTTTTAATTTGTCAAAATAGTGCAATGGAATTAATTAAATACACATCCTGTGAAATGCAACTTACTTACTATTAGTTTTATGTAAGCTCTTAGGAGCTCACAAACATTTGAGGTCTAAATAGTCTTTTAAGCCTCCTTTTTCTCTAGTCAGTGTCAAAACTACCCTGAAAATCCCATGTCAGAGAAAGAGTAAGGGGAAAATTAATTGGTTATATTTTAACCCTTCTGTCCCACCAACACTGTTTTTTTTTTTTTTTTCCTATTCCAAATGATGAGAAATGACTCTTTTCAGGATCGTTGTTCACTGCCCTGCTGTGATATCTCAACTCTTTAAATGCTTAGCAGAGGCCTTTCGCAAGTTTTGCTTTATTCAGTATGTTAGCCTTTTGATTTCTCTTTCCCTTTTGGATTTTCTGCTTTCTGTAAACCTTCAAATTGTCTAAAAGAGAAAATTACAGAGTTCCATATAGCAGCATTTTTCAGAAATACCTTGGAAAGGCAGACCACGGGTTAGTTTTTATTTGTGTTGCACACAATTGACTTGTATATACTCACGTATATAAATAAAGCATATTTAGCTCTTGAGGTTTATGTGGAGTTTTGATGAGTATAATTTAGGTTTGGATGCTGGAGGACTTCTCTAAATTACTTCTGTCTGCATTAGAATAATAATGTTTATCCCAATTTTACACATATTCTTTCTTCTAATTTTAGGTGTTCTATGTTAAGTCTCTGGATGCTTTTTGGGGAAGAGTGATGAAAAGGAGTTTGACTTTGCTTTTTAAAAGTCAAAGTTTCTATTGAGAGAAAATGACTTCAAGGCAGTTGAGTCCCAAACTTGATATGTTAAAGAAACAAAGCCAGAAATTCTGATAATTGAGTTGTTAATAAGAGGCACCAAATCTTGATAATATTATTGTCTTTCAAAATAAGATAATTTGGAAGTTCTCCCTCTTTTTCTATTTCCTGAAGTAGCTTGAAACAATAAGAGAGGTAAATAGGGAGCCTACATCCTGGGAACAAATCTTTACTCCTCACACTTCAGATAGAGCCCTAATATCCAGAGTATACAAAGAACTCAAAAAATTAGACAATAAGAGAACAAACAACCCAATCAACAAATGGGCCAAGGACCTGAACAGACACTTCTCAGAGGAGGACATACAGTCAGTCAACAAGTACATGAAAAAATGCTCACCATCTCTAGCAGTCAGAGAAATGCAAATCAAAACCACCCTAAGATACCATCTCACTCCAGTAAGATTGGCAGCCATTAGGAAGTCAAACAACAACAAGTGCTGGCGAGGATGTGGGGAAAAGGGTACACTTGTACATTGCTGGTGGGACCGCAAATTGGTGCAGCCAATTTGGAAAGCAGTATGGAGATTTCTTGGAAAGCTGGGAATGGAGCCACCATTTGACCCAGCTATTCCCCTTCTCGGTCTATTCCCTAAAGACCTAAAAAGAGCATGCTACAGGGACACTGCTACATCGATGTTCATAGCAGCACAATTCACAATAGCAAGACTGTGGAACCAACCTAGATGCCCTTCAATAGACGAATGGATAAAAAAAATGTGGCATTTATACACAATGGAGTATCACTCTGCATTAAAAAATGACAAAATCATAGAATTTACAGGGAAATGGATGGCATTAGAGCAGATTATGCTAAGTGAAGCTAGCCAATCCCTAAAAAACAAATGCCAAATGTCTTCTTTGATATAAGGAGAGTAACTAAGA
>NW_025999960.1:2170417-2205960 GCF_001458135.2 Marmota marmota marmota | reverse complement strand
GAGAAGAAGATTAACATTAAACAGGGATGAGAGGTGGGAGGGAAAGGGAGAGAGAAGGGAAATTGCATGGAAATGGAAGGAGACCCTCATGGTTATACAAAAGTACATACAAGAGGATGTGAGGGGAAAGCGAAAAATAATACAAGGGGGAGAAATGAATGACAGTAGATGGGGTAGAGAGAGAAGAGGGGAGGGGGGATAGTAGAGGATACGAAAGGCAGCAGAACACAACAGACACTAGTATGGCAATATATAAATCAATGGATGTGTAACTGATGTGATTCTGCAATCTGTATATGGGGTAAAAATGGGAGTTCATAACCCACTTGAATCAAAGTGTGAAATATGATATATCAAGAAACATGTAATGTTTTGAACAACCAACAATAAAAAATTAAAAAAAAAATAAAATAAAAAAAAAACAAAAAAAACCAAAATAAGACAATTTCAGGTGTTGAATCCATGAGGTTTTACATCTGTTTATGTTTTGAGTTCAGTGATCTTCAATAATAAGGCTTTAGAATTAGATTAACTTGATTTAACAAAAAAAGAGAACTTGTTTATTTTAAAATACTTAATAGATCCACAGGAAAATGTAAAAATAGTGCAAAGGGTTTCTTTGCACCTTTCATCTGGTTGCCCCCAGTGCTTAAATTGTTTGTAATTATAGTACAACTTCAAAACCAAGAAGTTGACAGTAGTGCAGTTCTTGTGTACAGGTGAGTATGATTGTTCAAGACTGAGGAATTACTGTCTGTTTTGGTGCATGCTACCCAATTCTATTGAAAAAAATTGCGGTTACACCAATTACACTCCTATGAACAGTCCATGGTATTGGTCATTGTTTTCTGTTACAGTAAATTGATGTAAATTGTATTATTCTGGTCCTCAGCCAAATCATGTTATAGTAGGCAAGCTGTTTTTCTTCTCCTCACACTGTGGCATATCAGCCAGCTCTGTCAAGGGCTGATGTGGTCTGGCTTTGGACATCCTTCCAGCGGGTCCATGAAGGGCTTCGTTTGGCTCCTGTGGGCATCCGTCTTCTGTCAGTTTCTCCTGAAGTGCCTGGTAGGGAATTGGTCATCAAGCACAAGTTTGAAGCAACTACCAAGTGGAATTAGCACCAGTTACCAGGTCTTTGCATATTGAAGAAAGGTTCTGCCCTATCCATCACTACCAGACATAGTTTGGTTTGAAGGTTAAGTATGGATGAGACCCCCTAGAAATCGATCTCTGACCGACTGTGGCAGGGATCAGGTTTCCTATTTGGGTAAAGGACATATCACAATTTCTTTTGGAGTTTGTTTTTCTTGTGATGGGCATCTATTGCTTTTGTCACTCTGTGTATTCACTGTACTTTCAGTGATCTCTTCTTTCAGTAAGAGATCACCTACTTAAGTGATAGCTAATGGGAAATTAGAGCCCCCTGTTTAAAGAGAGTGGGAATAATTTTAGACAATCCTGTAATCATGAACCTGCATATGAGGGAAAGACTATAAAAGAAAGTGGTCTAGAAGGAAAACTTTCATAAACCTTTAAATATTACTAATATTTTAAAATAAAAATGGATATTAGACATGTGTGGGCAAATATATATAAAGAGGCAAGTTTATCAAGATTTCAAGTATGAGGTTTTGGAATTTTAGTTTTGTTTGAATATTTGGTTTTGATTATTTATGCCTAAGATTAATTATTTTGGTACAGTTGTGCCCATCATTTATAGATATGGTGGGTTTTAAAATCAAGACCCATCAAGTTCCTTGTACTTAATGTTATAAGCTTCACTCAAATTTAGCTTCTGAAATATCAATCTCTACTTCAATGAATCATGCAGATTTATAGTCCACTGGACCAAATCATTACAGTTCCATTGACTGTACAAAGAGGAGACTGTGTAGTCTCAAATGTTTATTAACCATAGTCCCTCCCCTCCTTCTTTTCCCTTTTGCTACTTTAATAAAATGATGGTATAAAAGATACCTTTGTTTGGAAGATCTATCCAGTAGTGAGAGAGGTGTGTTAAAGTCACCCAAGATGATTGTGTTGTGGTCAATTTGACTCTTGAAATTGCAAAGAGTTTGTTTGATGAACATAGCTGCACCATTGTTTGGGACATATATATTTATGATTGTTATGTCTTGTTGGTGTATGGTTCCCTTGAGCAGAATGTAGTGTCCTTCATTATCCCTTTTGATTAATCTTGGCTTAAAGTCTACTTTATTTGATATGAGATGGCAACCCCTGCTTGCTTCCACAGTCCATGTGAATGGTATGATTTTTCGCACCTTTTACCTTCAGTCTGTGTATGTCTTTTCCTATCAGTTGAGTCTCCTGGAGACAGCATATTGTTGGGTCTTTTTTTTTTTTAATTCCATCTGCTAGATTATGTCTTTTGATTGGTGAGTTTAAGCCATTAACATTTAGGGTTACTATTGAGACATAGTTTGTATTTCTAGCCATATTTGTTTATTTTTGTTATTTTACTTGAATTGGTAAATGGATGGCATTGGAGAAGATAATGCTAAGTGAAGTCAGCCAATCCCCCCCCCAAAAAAAAATGCCCAATGTTTTCTCTGATTAAGGAGGCTGACTCATAGTGGTAGGGAGGGGGAACATGGGATGAATAGATGAATTCTAGATAGGGAAGAGTGGAGGGAGGGAAAGGGAGGAGGCAGGGGATTAGCAAGGGCAGTGGAATGTGATGGACATAATTATCCAAAGGACATGTATGAAGACACGAATTGGGTGTCAACCTACTTTATATACAAACAGAGATATGAAAAATTGTGGTATATTTGTGTAATAAGAATTGTAATGCCAAAAAAAAAAAAAACCAAGTACATGTAAAAAAAAAAAAAGAAATCAGAAAAATGTGAAAAAATAAATAAAATAAAATGATTGGCTTTTTTTAAAAAAAGGATACCTTATATTGGTTCATCCAAGTTTAGATGAAAAGATATTTTCTGAGATCTGAAAAGCATGGATGAGAAAATTCTAGTTTTCATATATTCAGAGTTAACATGCTGAACCAATTAATAGATGTGTTCTGCCAGAGATACAATTTTTTGGATTAAACTCTTATTCCAGGAAGAGAGAGTCATGGATCAGGATAGAGCAAGTGTCCAGACAAGAAAAAGAAATTAATTTTTTATTTGAATTTTGCAGAATTTTGGGCTTGGTTTACTCATCATCAGTTTATTTCACTGTTCAGTACTCAACTGCTGGAAGATGGTACCAAGGTCACTATCTTATCCTCTTCCTGGTTTTCCCAGAATCTTCTAAGTTTTAGCACTCAAAAGTCCCAGTATTAGACATATTGTACTGGTTGGTCACCTTTGAGGACAGTCTTGCCACATGCATGAAAATCTCTTGACTCTAAACTTTACACTAGAAAATGTTCAGAATGCTTTTGTGCTAAGTTAAGTTTAGAATGAGAAAAATGTTAAAATAAGAGTCTGAAATTGGGTCCTGATATCATCAGGGTTTGTAAAAGTAATGTTAAGACTTGCATGCATAGGATTTTTTAAAATTTTGGTTTGAGGACTTAAATGCCTGCTGAACAGAGCACTGTACTGGATGTGCAAGAGAAACTCAGCTGAGTTAAGACACAAACCACTGGTGTTCTTCATTTAAACATTAAGTTCCTTTGAACATGATCTGGTATCTGGAAATATAGCAACACATGATGATACGTCAGTAAACAAATGGAATTGCCTGCAAAGAAAATGGAAAGATTAGATTAAACAAGTCTATGAAAGTCATTAGGACAATGAAATTGTCTGGTGAGAAATCATAATAGATCAGGGCCACTGGCCAACAGGGGATCTTTATGAGAAATAGGAAAAGCCGCAGGCATTAGGCATGGTGGAGTGTGATGTTTCAGTTGAGGGCATCTTTTGCCTTTTGGGATGAATTAGGGAAAGGCCCTCCTTCACAGGCAGTCTCAACCTGTGCCCCCTCATGCAGGGGGTTGAACAGAGCCCAGGCTGGTTTTCAGCGCTGACAGGCCACCTCAGTGGCCCCTCCTCAGCCTGCTCCCTTGTGCACTCACAAGAGGCACAACACCTTTGAACAGAATTAAAGGAGTGCAGTGAATGAGAACATGGAAAGCCAAATGGAAGCTTTGTCTTCTGGGGAAATATTTTGTTCTTTTCCCTTCTCTTTCCAGGAAGGAGAAAGCCCACAGACCTTGAGAGAAATGGAAGCCTTTTCTGTACTTACCCGATTCCTTTTTTATGTTCCTTATTTTTTTTGTAATCACGAAGGACAGGCCATAGCATTTGAGCATTTTCTGCTGAATGGTCACTCCTCTAATCATGGCCACTTTGGTTGCTGTTTTGTGCCGGGTACTATCTTGAGCCATTTGCATACATCATCTCATTGCGATCCTTTCTAGAACCTTATAAAGTGCAAATTATGACCATTTTCCAGAGAAGGCTCCGGAGATCTCTTCTACTCCACGAGTTTGTAGGTGAGTGTGTCAGGATTCAGACCCAGGTCCCTGTGACTCTAAGGTCTGTGGTGCTTTCACCACACCCAGCTGTCCTGGTAATATCTAGAGTGCTAGCTTTTGAGAGCACAGCATGAGGGACCCTTTGAAAACCCTTTGACAACCAAGGCATCAGATACAGAGATACAGAAAACTTAGCTTACTACAGTATTATAAAAATATGTTCCAGATGTTTTCTTTTTTAAACTATAAATGAATATAGTTAAATATGTAAATAATTAATATGTCTGAGGCTGGAATTTCTAGTTTCTTGAACAACTTTTGTACTTAAATTTTGTAAATTATGGTTACTTTTTTATATTATGTTTTTAAATTAGATTCTCAAGTCTAGCAGGAAAATAGAAAGGAAACTTACCTTTTTAAAAAAAATCATGTAAATTATGATGTTTGAACTTCCATAATACTGATAGATACTTTATGTAAGCAGTAAAACCCTGACAGTATGAATAATGATCGTTTCTATGCTGTGTAGTCTCTGTGTTAAGAGTCACTATGATTCTTATTTTTACTCTGAAATCTTAGTTATAGATTTCTCCTCAGGAGCTTTCAATGTGAATGAGAACTGGAATTTAAAAATAAAACCTGACTAGAGTTGAAGTCTCACAATTTTCACTTTTTTCCCCCCTTAATGTATTTGCCTTTGATGGAAAAAAAATAGAGTTCTGAGTGAAATAAACTTGAATCCCTTCAAGGTAGGAGGTGCACTAGGATTTCAGTAACTTGAGAAGCTGAGGCAGGCGGATTACAAGTTCAAGGTCCACCTGGGCAATTTAGTAAGATCCTTTCTTAAGATAAAAGATAAAAAGGGCTGAGGATATAGCACAGCAGTAAAACACCCCTGGGTTCAGTCCCTAGAATAATAATAATAAATTTAAAAGGCTCGATTCTTGTAAGAAAGTGAATTTTACAGGTGTTTGTCAAGCTTGTGCAAAGCATGATTGGATTCCCCACTCCCCCTTTTCAGTCCCTGAGGCTCTGACAGTCTGTCCTCCTCTCTCACATCGGAGGGTGTTAGCAGTGGCTGTGGAAATTTGCTGGTCTCTGAGTGAGTTTCTTTAGACCAAGAAAAGATTTCTTTTCTCCCACATTGATTACTTCCTGTGAGTGCTACTGGGTTATAACACAGCTACTCCGCTGAGGCCTCTGAGCACAGTGCAGTGAGGTCATCTATTTCTGGAGGAGCCTTGGTCTGCAGCAAGCCCAGGCTGCCAAATGTTCTGCCTGGCCCCAGAGTGAACTCAGTGTGTGAAGCCTCTGTTTGCTGTCAGCTACCACAAAGTGGCTTCAGAGTCTGTGGGTGAGGATGTTGGGGACGGGGAGGGAACTGGAGGGCCCCATAGGAAAGCTGGATTGGAGAAAGTGGCTTGGTGAAAGATTGAAATGAGGCTGCCTTCCCTCTCTGCCCTAAATCTAAGCTGCCTGGATACATAACACAGACCAAGTCTAAGTTAAAGCATAAATGTGGAATAGAGAGAGACCCATAAGCCGGCCTGGCCTGCATTCCACACAGGAACAGCAAGTAGAAGAGAGACCAGTGCTGGCCAGTAACACAGAGCGACTTCTCCTGTAGACATCCATGGCCAGTTGGTGTTGTGGGGACTAACCACAACGTTTGAAGCTCTTTGGGAGTGGGTCTGTGTCCAGAATGTGGGAAAAGGTAGTAGAAGCATTTCCTTCTCTATTTCTCTTTGCAAGGACTTAATAACTCTGTGACAGAGTGACACCAAGACTGGCTTCAGGGTCAGTCATTTAGGAATATTAGGCTGCTATTCAAGCTTTCAGGGTTTGAACCTCCATTGTGACATTCATTTATTCTCGATTTAGACACCTGACTTAGAGACAGTTTCAGGAGTGTGCACTGTGGGAGCAGAGGCTGCCTAGGCTGTGTTCACAGGGAGCCCATCTTGTCCTCATTGCTCACTTGTCCCCATGCAGCTGCTCAGGCACTGCTCCTCCTGCCTCCCCAGACTCTTCTCTCTTCCCCCCAGGCCAAGCCTCATCTCTTCCCTTCGGCTCCCCTTCCTTTTCCAGCCCGTGTTGATTTCTTCCTTCTATGAACTCCTTTAGTCCTGGCGCAGGGCAGACAGTACAGAGAGGCCCTGTGCGATGGCATTGAGAGTGTGGGCTGGGATAGAGTGCATAGGTTAAAGCTCTGCTAATTACTAGCTTTGTGATCCCAGGGAAGCTGTTCTTTTTTTTTGGTACTGGGGACTGAACTCAGGGGCACTTGACCACTGAGCCACATCCCCAGCCCTCTTTTGTATTTTATTTAGAGACAGGGTCTCACTGAGTTGCTTAGCACCTCACTATTGCTGAGGCTGGCTTTGAACGTGAGATCCTCCTGACTCAGCCTCCTGAGCCACTGTGATTACGGGCATGTGCCATTGCATCTGGCTGCTGTTCACTTTTTAATGCCTCAGTTTCCCCATCTGTGAAATAAAGAAAGCAATAATACCTGCTTCATTGTTGTTATTGTAGGTATGTGTTTAAAGAGTTAATGTATATTTGGCACAGTTTCTAGCCCACAGTGTGCACTCAGTAAATGTTAGCTATCATTTAAATGTCAAATGTATGCCTTTATCCTTGCATATATTGCTTCTAGGACCTCACTCAGTTCCCAATTTTGTCAGTTCCCAATTCTTGTCAAGCTATTCAGACGATTTTTAATTTGACAAGAATTGGGAACTGACAATATTGGGAACTGAGTGAGGTCCTAGAAGCAATATATGCAAGGATAAAGGCATACATTTGATAAGCTATTCAGACAATTTTTAATTTATCACTTTTCATAGTGGTGAAGATGAAGCAGGATTTTTGTTAATTAGAAATTAACAAATTGATCAGCTATTTCTTGGTATCCTGAATTCCTATGTCTTTAGATATGTCATTGATATGCATACTCCTGAAGCAGTATGCATACTCCTGAAGCACTTTGAGCATTCCCCGGGGAAAGTGCAGCTTTTGTTGTCAATGATGTGCGAGGCAGAAGAACATTTGTGGGTAAGGGCATGGGCTGTACCTATATTCTAACTTTCTTCTCTTACTACCCCGGGGGACCTTGGGACAAGTTACTGGGCCATTAATGCCTCTGTTTTCCCCCTGCAAATAGAAAATATTGACATTTCTCATCTCATAGGAATGTGCTTAGGGAACGCATACATTAGAACCGTGCCTGGGACACCCAAGGCAGCCACTAAATGGTAGCTGCTATTATTACTGTTGTTGACCTGAAGCACTTTTTGCTATTTTACTCAGACAGTCCCAATATTGAATACTTTATTTCACTAGTTTAATTGTACTTGAGTTTATGAGCTCATATATTCCAGTGAGGCCCAGAAAATATTTTTATAGTATTATTGGCTATTTTTGTTCTTTTTCTCAGTGCTAAGATTTACCTGTATACCTGTACAAATGTATGTTGCAAGTAGCAGTGATTTTATTGCATGGATTCCTTGGAGCTTCTGATGTGCAATAAGTTTGGGTGGGTTAAAATAGGAGAAAGCATGTGAATACGTGGTCAAAAAGGAGACTGTGGTGCAGCTAAAAAGCATTGAATTGTCCATTAGGAGATTCAACTTTGGTTTCAGACCCACTGCTCACAAGGGTTAGATCTGTAACACAGTGACAATGCTCTCTGTCCTGCCACTTCTAAGGATCTTTCACAGATTAAATGTTAGAATAGATTGAAGGTTTTTTGACATGTAAATGCCACACAAATATATGCTGATATGTATCTTTTTGCAAAAGTTTCTTATTTTGGCAAATTTAGTATTCTGTTCAGAAGAAAACTTTTATACCTCAGAACTCATGACCAATTAACCAAAGATTAAAATACATAAGAAATTATTTAACACCAAAATCATTCTGCTAAGTAAATGTAACAATGCTTTTCTTACTTATTCTTGGGCTACAACTTTTCATCTATTTCTAAATCTGATCTCTCAGAAATTTCCAAAATAACCATTATCTCCTTCCTGGTGTCCATTGTTTTCTGACTGGGACAGCTGGGCCATTCTTTGCTATTGACCTTAGAGTGGTCACTGTACCCGTGTCAGTGTTACTCTGTTGTTGGAAATAAGTTCAGTTTGTCTCTCTTCTGAAGGGCCTTCGCTGACTGTTCATTGCCATCAAAGTATATCCAAACTCCACAATGGGATGTGAAGACCCATTGTGAAGTGGCCCCAGCCTACCTCTTCATCCTCACTGCTCACAACTCTGCTGACATTAGATCCCCCTGCCATGATGTTATTCTTGCTCTTTTGCCATCTTAGCTTGCCCTTTCTCAATCCTTGGCCCTTGTATGTGCATCGTATTTCTGCTTTCCTCACCTGATGCACTTGTCATCTTCTCAGCTGTCACCTTCATTGTCACTTGGAGCATTCTTATCTGTCCACTCTCCATTTCTCTTTATACTTAGGAGGCCAAGGCAGGAGGTTTGCAAGTTTGAGGCCAGCCTGGGCAACTTAGCAAAACCCTATCTCATAATAAAAAATAAGAAGGGCTTAGGATGTAGAGCTGTCCTGGTTCAATCTCTAGTACCTCAACAATAACAACAATAAAAGAGCTTCAAAGTTTGCCTCTCTTGCTCTTCTACTCTCCTGCTACGTGAGAATACATAAGAAGTCCTTACTAGACAGCAAAGGTCAGTGCCTTGATCTTGGACCCCTCATCTCCAGAACTGTAAAAAGATAAATTCCTGTTCTTTAAAAGGTATCCATTTGTAGTATTGTTCACAAATGCACTAAGACAGAAGTTATTGTGTTGCTATTACACAGAGATGCCATTTAATACTATAGATGCTCCTAAGGTTACAATGGGGTTGTGTCCTGATAAACCTGTTGGAAATTGAAAATATACTAAGTCAAAAACGCATTCAATGCACCTAACCTTCAGAGCATCATACCTTAGCAACATAGTAAGATATTGGTTGTTTCCTCTCATGATAATGTGCTTTCCTGGGAACTGTGGCGGGTGGCTGCTTCCCAACATCATGAGAATGTATTGTACTAGCCCAGGGAAAGATCAACATTCAAAATTCAAAGTATGGTTTCTGCTCAGTGCATATTACTTTTGCACCATTGTAAGCCAAACTATCATAAATTGAACTATCATAAGTCAGGGATCATCTGTAATCTATGCTGAAAATGTGCAGACTAGCTGTATTTTACTTTTATGCGATAATTGTAACAAGGCCTCACACTCATACATGGGCTTGAAAATGTCCAATGGGTAACTAAAAGAAAGATAGAAACTTGGTATTATTTCTCTCCATTTTGCATCTGCCTCCTTTGCTCTGAATCACCTTGGATTCCAGAAACACCCAGGTCTAATGAATCAATATTTTTTGATGAGTCCAAACTACCACCCAGGCTACAAAAACTTTCTTATCACTGTCAAGTCCCTGGCTAACCAATCTTGATAAAATAACCCATGAGACCATGCCTGACTATCACCTACCTGCTGTGGCAGCTGTACAATGCCTCTAACTATGCAGTGCCCCAACCCTGGCCCTCAATCCTCTTTCTATAAAGCTTCAAAGTCATTTGCAGCCCCTGAAAGATAGGGCTGGAAACACACTGTTCCCTTTTGTCTTCCCAATATGGCTACATTGGTTAAAGTTCCTTTTCTGCTTTTCACCATTTTTTCCGTTTGGTTTTTGGGACAAATGACCAGATCGGATTTGTTGGCTTCCCAGAGTCAGGCCTGTGGCCTAGGATTCCAGTAATAGAGCAGTGAATGCTTTGGTTTTGGATCTAGGTTTGGGTCTCACCACTGCCTCTTGCTGGCTATGAGATCCTGAGTAAGTAGCAGGTTTATTCTTAAGATGGGGACAAGTGTGCACTCATAGAGGTAATATGAAATAACAAGGGCAAATTACTGGCACATATGAAATGTATTAGGTATTCCCTATTACTAATGAATTGAAACCTCCCTGGAACTATTAATGAGAGACAAGGCTGATATTACCAAAACTGAATTTTTGCTATTACTTATAGAAAGAATTAAAATCAGGATCATTGACTAAATTAATTGTAGAGGGCCTATAATTGGATCCTCTGGCTCAGCTAATGAGGCTTGATCTAGTTGACCTTTGACAGTGAAGGGCCACGACCTTTTTCAATTCAGTTAACATTTTCTCAGCTCCATCTTTTTTCCTCTCCTATAACACTCCCACACTGTTCTGTTGCCTTCCAATAGTAGCTTCAGTTTTCAGGATGGTTAAGAGAACTGAAAACACATTCCCTGTGCCTTCCCAGGCTTGATTTCCATATTTTATGTATGATAATCTAAGTACGTGTTTCTTTGTAAATACCATGATGAGTTAAGAGTTTAAAATTTCTGTAAGAACAGTTTACCAGAACTATAGAGTGGGGTATGGAAGGTCAATTTGGTCTTCTGAGTAGACAGAACTGAGAAGTGCATTTGTCTTAGGATAGTAGCTCCTTTTCCTTCAGAATCTTCATTTGCATATCAAAGGGGACATCAAAGGTTGGTGGCTCCTCTGTAGAATGCCTTTGCTTATTAAGAACAACCAACAATAAAAATTAAAAAAAAATTTTTTTTAAATAAATAAAAGGGGCTAGGGGTATGGCTCAGTGGTTGAGTACTCCAGGGTTCAATCTCTGTTACAAAAAAAAAAAAATGAAAAAAACCTCATTACGTGTATACTTATACTGCAATCATTTTAATATATTATTGTATATAAATTATTACTCAATGAAAAACAAGGCAAAAATTTAGTAAACCAAACCAAGATATTAAAGAGCATGTTAAACACACACACAAAAAAAAGATTTAGAGAAGGCCCTTCTGGGTTCAAGAGAGTGTGTTAAAGAGGGAACCCAGAGATACTTAACGTTCTTCTGTTGTTTTTGCTAAACTTGTAATCTTTTATAATGTGAGCTGTGTCTCTTTTATATTTTGTTCCACTGAGAAATCTTGTGTGTTTCAAAGGAAAGCAGTATTTAAAAATTCCTGATCTAAAAGCTCTGAGTTCAAATTCTTTTCAGAGTATGTGAGTCTTTATCAATATCCTTCATTATCTTGAAAGAGCAAAGGGAAATTAATTAGTTACGATTGATGTTCTAGAATGAATTCCATATATAGCTATTTATTATTTATTGGTATAATTTTGTACCCCAGTCTAGTACTGAAGGGTAAGGATAACACAGAATAAGAAAAGAGTTTGAGAGGAGGCAAGATAAAGATTTTTAAACTGTTCAAGTCACTAAGCATTTATTGATCTTTGATCATCTTGCTATGTGTGTGAAAAACATATTTAAACCACACTTGTTAAAACATGTTTATAAAGACCTAATTGCCTATTGCAATAGATACAGGGGTCACTGTTGTAGAATTTTGCTACAAAGAGAGAGTTGGGGCTGAACCCTGATATATAGCATGGACAAGTGGAAATTTATAGCCAAGGAGCAGGATGAAGAGGTCAGTGGATGGCAGATTACTAAAAGAAATTCCCTTATCATGTGTAAGGAGGGATTCTGGCTAATCTGACCTAATAGGATTCTTGTAAAGACAAGGGTGATCAGACATCACCCCTGGGGATGGTGGAGAGTGAAGGATATGATCAGACATGTAGGGTAGTCAGATATTGAGGGTGGATGGTTGTTTTTTGTTTATTTGTTTTCATTTGGTTTGCTAAAGGGATTCAGCAGGGTTCTTGTTGAAATGAGATTTTATAAGAAAATGCACAGATGGTCTTAGCTTAAGAAGGTTCAGGAGCCTGAATAAAGTGTGATCAAACAAAGAATTTTTTGTCATATGTATAGAATATTTATTGGCATGATAATTATTGTTAATAAAGGACAGCAACTTACAATAATATATATTAATTTATCTAGGCAGACACAATGGCACACACCTGTAATCCCAGCTACTGTGGAAACAAAGGATCCCAAGTTCAAGGTCATCCTGGGCAATTTAGTGAGACCCTGTCTCACTACAGAAAATAAAAAAGAGCTGGAAGGGTAGCTCAGTGGTAGGGTGCCCCTAGATGCAGTCCTCAATACCACAAATGAAAAAAATAATTTTCCCCAAGCATTCATTGATTGAGCTGACAGGATTATGGGTGGATGATTTAGGGTGGCAGTTGCTCTGATATCTGCTAAGATCTTCAGTAGGCATTGAGGACTGAGTAACTATGGAGAATGAACTTAGGAAGCAGTCACATTTTGGCTCTGACTATTTGCACATAATCAATTGGGGAAGTGGTTATTAGTAATCAGAAAATGTGCCGTGTGTAGAAGCATATTAAAGAATTACTTTGAATAATCTTAGTCTTTGTTTTTACTTGACAAAAATCAGTTTAAAATGCATAGTTTGACGATACCAATAATCTATACTAAATTATTTTTATATGCAACTGCATATACTGAAAGTGGAGATCAACTAATCCTTGATTTCCTTCTGATCCTTTGACAATCCCTTTTCTTGAAATTTGGCAGGTGTCTGTTTATCTCCATTCATTTATAATGTCGTCAGTTGGTGAGAACATCCAATGATCACAATCTTTTTGACCTGAAACGGACCCTGAAACCATTTGCCCCCATTTTCATTGATAAAGGAAGGAAATAAAACTTCTGTAGATTTGTTCCAAATCATGCATCAAACTGGATGGAAACAAAAGGAATAGAACCCTGGACCTCGGTTCTCTTTCTAGTAGTTTCCCCAGTGGTTTGGTGTTTGGGTTGACATGCTCTCTGGCTTTTTAAGGAAAACTGAAGAGAATTTGAATGAAATAAGCAAGCATTAATGATAACATGTTTTATCTTACAGTTGAAATGTGTAGCTGATAAAATTAGATATAATATTTAATTATCATGTAGCAAGTACTCTACCACTGAGCTACATCCCCAGCCCATGTTATTACATTTGAACCACTTAGTGTCTGGCACATATTAATTGTTAGCTTTTTTATTATTGCTAATAATAATATTGTTACTATTCATTATTATTCATTTCTACCTCACAGGCCATAATATTGGGCCTATGGGGAACAATTCCTCTGTTCAATTTTGTCGTGGGAGTGGAAAGGAGTAAAGAATACAGAGAATTGAGCCCATGGCATGCACCCTGTTGAGATTAGGAATCTTATCCCCTGACCTAGTATTTATCAAAAAAGGATGCCATATCATTTTCACTTATTTTCTCATTTCCTATTGATTGAACAGCTAGAAATAGAAATCTTGAAAAGAAGTCTTATTTTTTGATCCCTGATCTCTGTAGCACTTTGGACTTTCATTGATTGCTTTGGAATGTTACATTTTAAGAATAAATCATTTGGTGACTTCAGCTTGACTTCTTAAGGAAGTGGGATTTCTCCAAGAATTTCTAAACGAGAGGACACAGATAAGAATAACATACTGAAGTAACCATCATAGCAAGCTTTCAGTGAAATAATATATGGGGAATTCATCTAAATTTAACATTGAAAAAATCCTAAACTCTGTGGTTTGTTGTTCTATAGAAAGGAAAACCACTTCTCATTTTTCCACTATGTTAAAAATAAACAAGCAACAAAAGGAACTTGAGAAATAACACTTCCAAAAGCAGACCACCGCAGGAAGTACTTTTTTTTCATTCCCAAATATTGAGACTCCTGACCTCCCCAGCACTTCTTCAGCCATCTGTCATTCATTCCCTTTGCCTTCCTGCTGCCATTTATCTTACCCCCTGTAAAGCAATAGCAAAAAATTTCAGCGTTGGTTGACTTGGACTGGAAATGATAATCACAGTAGTGGCAAAGCTGAGGGAAGGATGCTTAGCAGTACTTTCTCATTTTAGGATTGGAGACTCTGGAGATATTGAGTATCCAAGTCAAGGACTTTGCTTAGAAAAACACACAGATGCAAACATATGCAAAACCTCATGCACAATGTGAGGACACCCTTTGGCACATTTGAGGTAGCTGCTGATGGTACCTGGCCTTCCTCCTTGCAGAGCACTGTGTTGGTATCTCAGGAAGAAGAAAGGGATTTAAATACAGTACTTGAGGATGGATCCAATGCAAAGTTTGTTAGTAGTTGACACTATTCTGGGTTTTGGGCAATTCACTTTCTGCATTCATTAACTACTTGATAAGTCAGATCCGAGCATATGTTACTTCCAAAATTCTTTATGAACCAGGAAGAGGAAAAGGAAATGCAAAGGAAGAGACTTGCCTTTAAGTAAGGCTGTCATTGTCCTACAGTTTCAAAACGTTTATTACACAGCTAAGGATGCACATATATTTTGTAAGCAATCCTCAAGGTGGACATTTCTTCGTGAGATACTAACCCACTTGAGTCTTACAAAATGATTTCTCTCCTTAAAGAATATCCTCCTTATATGAAGAGAACTCATTCAAATGCAAATTTTAAGCTATGCTGGAGAGAAATCCTTTGAGGAAAAATCAAACTAAAAGAAGTAGAAGGAAAAAAAAATGAAAATAAGTAGGGGGAATAAGGATGAAATGGGAAATGTGTGTTGGATTATGTGATTTGATTCAGCTTCTTTTCTCCACTCTGTGCTTTAATATGTAGAAATTTGCATGTGGGTGGACAAGACTTGCTGTGTGTTTTCAGCTGGGGCTTTTGATAGCTCTTCTTGCTTCCCTTTCATTGTTTTTATTAAAGCTGTCTGATCACATATCTTGCATGTACATGCCCACAGCTCCCACTTTGTAAGATTCAATGGGCTGTGGCAGATGCAGGGTCTACACAAGTTCCTGCCCCTTCAGAAGTTGACATGCTTGTAAACTTGTTTAATTCCAAGGACCATAAGATGGTGAGAAAATTGTTCTTCATATATGGGTGACTCTGATCCCACCACTGATGCTCACTAACTTTGAAACCTTACAAAAACTTCTTAACTTCATGTAACCTTAGCACTATCTTTAGGGGGAAGACATTGGTGAGGTATTTTGTGGGTAAAGACATTGCACTAAGTAGGTAAATGAACTCTTGTTTAAAATCATCCCTATGACTGTGTAAGCACATAGTTGTCAGAATGACTGGATTCTTTGAGGTTAGATGGGATAGTAGTATTAGTAATTACAGTGCTCTGTTCCCTTCCATATTGTCTCATTGACAACTTTCCTGTGAGGCAGGTGTTATCATCCTCCTAAGTGAGAAGAAGCACTGTGCAGGAAAGGGAAGAAACTTTCCCAGTCTCCTGGGTTGAAAGCAGCAAAGGTGTAACCCAAGTGTGCTGGCGCACAGGCCGCTCTCAGCTTGGGGCCTTCACAGCCTTTCTCAGAGCTACAGCATATTCATTGAAACGGGAATATGGTGCAGGAGACTCTTACACTTACTTAAGATTTATTTTCTTTCCTGTTTCAGGTATCTGACAACAAGCAGCAATAGAAATTTCCTGCTTACCATGAGACCATTTTTAAAAAGGGCTGTTTTGGTCATAAGTTACGTAAGTATATATGTAATCAAGAATGTTTTCATTTTAATTCAGGCCAGAGACACAATCCAGATTATTTAATAGAATCAATAGTAGATCCCAGCCATGCCATCTTGGTATCGGTTTACATACCTTAAACATTGCAGAGCACTGGAAGGTGTATGTTCTATTTTAGGTATATGTGAAACACACAGTGTTTTACAAGTCCCTTTCAAGGTGTTAATGTTGATTTGTCTCTAGAGGTGGTGTCAGAAACCTGGCTCTATCAGTTATCTATTGTGGCCTCAAAATTGAGTGGCTGGGGTTATGGCTCAGTGATAGAGTGCTTGCCTGGCATATGCGAGGCACTGGGTTCCATTCCCAGCAACACATATAAATAAAAAATAAAGGTCCATCAACAACTAAAAATATATTTTTTAAAAAATTGTGTGGCCTAAATATCACAACCATATTATCTGCCCGAAATGCTTTAGTTTGGGCAGCATTTAGGTGGATGATTCTTTTGATCATCATAATTTTTTGTTAATTTCTAAGGCAAGTTGACTCAGCTATCATAAGGGCTAGGTCACCTCCATCCTCTTCCAAATCGCTTCTCTCCATAATATCTCATCTTCTGGAGTCTTGCCCAGAAGGATAGTTAGAACTTCCTTACCACTTGGCAGCTGGGTTCTGAAAGAACCAACCCAAAGTTGCAAGACCTCTCCAGGGAAGGTTAGACCTAGAATGGACACAGTGTGTCTTCTACCACATTTTATTGATAAGTACAAGTCATGAAACCAAGCTAGATTTAAGGCAAAGGGGTGGCTGACTCCATTTCTTGACAGGAGAGACAGAACACACATATAAAGAGGGAGATTATTGGTGGCTCTCTTACCAAATCTTCTTGTTCTCTTAAGGTGATTGTCATTTTGTACTTCCGTCTGTGGATAATGGGAGGATCCATGCCCCTCTTTTCAGAGCAGGATAATCCAGCTTCATTTTCGCCTTATATTCTTACAAGGTTAGTAAAAATAATTTTTTCAAACTTTATTTGGTATGTACTAGGTAGTTTTAAATTATAGTTGGGCTTTGCATGTAATGAAAGAAAGATTTTCTATCCAGCATGAGGATAGAAAGGAAATTACTATTCATACATTTGGAATTCTTTTCAATAAATGTGGTTGTTTTGGTTTATTATTTTGTTATTGCTGTTGTTCACTTTGGTATATATTTGTTTATTCAACAAATATGTTACTGGATTATCGATAATACATATCTATCAAGTGTCTCATTTGACAAATTACAATATTATCGATAATACATATCTATCAAGTGTCTCATTTGACAAAAATGTTACAGAACCAACCACAGAGAGGTGCACAGAGGTTTTTGGACACTATAACCTTTGGTAAGACTAAAATTGGACAGGAGGTCTTAAGTGACAAACATAAATGAACACCAATTTTTGCTAAGATATAGATTGTTATATTTTATCATTTGTCCTTAAAAGTTCTAGTGATAGTCAAGAAGTGATCAGTGTTTCTGCTTTATTGAGAAGGTGTTTTAATTCCTCATCTATTCATCTGCTTTGATATACTGCTGAGGCTTTTGGATATAATTTAACTATTTTAATTACTCTTCTTCAGAATATATTGTTGCCATAATATTTTCAACATTAAGATGCACTGTTCTTAAATGTTCATCGCTGTATATACCTTTATTATCTAATACTATTTTATGATAGTAGCCCTCATTTTTTATGTTTGTAAGACATGAAAAATCTCAAATTAAACCTTGATCTAAAATCCATTTATATTTTGGCTTATTTGTATCCTTCAGAGACAATAGATTTTTGTCTTTTCTTTTCATGCCAGTCAGCAATCTCTCTTTTATATTATTTATTTACCTTATATATTTTAATTGATAAATTTCTATGACTTTGTATGCCTTGCATGTTTTCTTTATGGTTTTTAATATTTTTTATTTTTATATTTATTTATCTATTTATATGTTTATGTTTTTATTTGTTTATTTATTTTGTGGTACTAGGATTGAACCCAGGGACACTTAACCACTGAGCTACAATCCCAGCCCTTTTTCATTCTTTCTTTTGAGACAAGGTCTCACTACATTGTCCAGGCTGGCCTTGAACTTGAGGTTCCCCAGCCTTCTGAATAGCTGGGATTATAGATGTGCACCATGGTACCTAAATTATTTATTTATATTTTAGTTAAATTTTTGCTTTTTGTGCTAAGCAGGGAACCTAGGGCTTTGTGCATGCCAGACAGCACTCCAGGGTAGCTACACCCCCCCAGCTTCTCTTCCCTTCATTTAGATTCTGTTTTCCATTCAAAAAGGAAATCTGCTGATTTGATTAACATATTTTTGTAATAAATATTATATCATAATTGTTCTCATTATTTCAGCATATATTTGTATTAATTAAATCTTGAGTAGGCATCCAGAAATCATTTAATATACTCTAGTATCGGCTTACCTATTAGGCAGTCTAAGATTTTTCTAAATTTTTGTTAGTGTGTTAGGTTTTTCAAAATGTTGAAATCTTCTCTACATTTGACATCTCCAATTCAGCTTTTTGTTAATGTTGCAATCTACTTTTTTTTTTTTAAAGATTGCTTTACTGGCTTTCAAAATCTCTAGGGCCCCTTGTCCCAATTCATTTATAAATTACTTCAGTTCTGTAGCTCCTTAAATAGTTACTTTCTGCCTTTAAGATAAAAATGAACGTTGCCAGATCCTGTTCTCGCACAGTGGCCCCATTTCCTTTAGCTTTGGAATGGTTTCCCTCCAAACATTCCTGTCTCCTGAATTTGAGCATTTGTTCTTTTTGGTTAGATGATCCCACTATCTAAAAACCAAAATGCATAGTTAAAAGAGGCAGAAGGAGAGGGACAAGAACATGCTGCTATCAACTCGCCAACCAATTATTTCCTTCATATCTTGCACCATCAGTAAAGTAGTCCCAGGTTCTTGGTATCAGTGCACGTTGACTTGATTTGTGACTCACTGCCCTCCTACTGCACCTTCTCAGCCATCCAGAGAGTTAAGTTATATTTTTCTTTTGGTTGATGACCGAAAAGAAAAGGAAGGAAGGACAAATTAGGATTTTTTTTTCACTTCCAAGGCACGTGTTCATTTTCAGAGTTGCCCAACTCACATTTCAGCCAGAACTATCTATGAATCCATCCATCCTTGTGATGATGTGCAGGAAATTCAGTCAATAGAAAGTGATCAAATATTTTAGTCACTATAACCTTTATAACCTCCTTTCCTTTAAGAGATGTGTCTTTCTGTTCTTGTAGCTACTTTGGGGACATTTCAGTGACAGTTGTTGTGAATGGGTTTTCACATTCCTGTTGGATGCCTGCATTAGAATAGACTTTTATTCAGGGAGGGAGGGGGTCTTAATCCCTTTCCTGAGAAGGGTCTCTTCTCTTTTTGCAGACTTTGCCTCTGGCAGGCTGATGATTCTCACATTGGGTTATCTTGGTCTGTTTTCATTGTTCTGCTGAGTTTTCTCTCCTGATCTGTGCAACTTAGCTGTGATGAGGCTGACTGATTCAAAGTTTGTCATTTGGCTGTGTTGGTCTGCTTCATTGAACATTTTCTTTTGCATTCATCTGCTAGGGCTGCCACAACAAAATACCACAAATTGTGTGGCTTAAACAACAGAAATTGATTCCCTCCCAGTTCCAGAGGCTGGAAGTCCAAGATAAAGGTGCTGTCAACATTGGCATGTGGCAACCAGTAGATTACCCCTTTTTCTCTATGTCCTCACCTGGCCTTCCTCCCATGTCCTTTTTTTAGAAAATCATTTTTTAATTTTTAAAAATTTGTTCTTTTTAGATTATCCTGTGTCCTTGAAGAGAGATTTCTGATGTCTCTTTTCTTGTAAGGAAACCAAGAAGATTTACATGCACTAGGGCCCCACCCTTAAGACTTCCCTTAACCTGTATTACCTCCCTACAGGCACATCTTCAAATAGTCTCAGTATAGAGCAGGGATTTTTGACAGGCAGAATTCAGTCCATAACTACTTCCTTTACTGGATTTACAAAGTTTGTACAACTTTCAATAGCATCTTTGCTTCCTTCTTGCAAGTATTATTTCTTCTTTTAATGGCAAATATAGTAAATTACTGTCTCACCATTTATTAGTTGCTATGGTTACTAGTTGCATGTACTTAAAATCCTAGTATCTTTTAAGAGTAGCTTGATCAAGTTTTTCTTTGTTTCATGATTTCTTGTAGCTTTAATTCCAAAATGCCCTCGCTTTTAGATTATCCTATTTCCAGGTGTTTAGCTCATAGGAAATATTGCCCTTGTCATTTTCTGCTTAACTAAACTGAGATGAAAAATTACTGTGGTATTCTTGTGGGAAAGATTTTTAAGAAAAATTAAGCCATGGGAATAAGACAAAAGAAGCCTACGTGACCTTCACTGTAATGTGAGCATTGGCTTGTTATGACCTTATCATTACTATTTTCTATATTATACAATTCTATCATCTTAGAATTTAACATATGGAAACCTGATAGTTGTGATGATTTTTCTCTAGTAGGAAAAATGAAACTTCAAATAACGGATTAATTATGGAGAATTAATAATCCTTCAAAACTTTGAAAATTACTTTCTTGATAGTAAAATATGACTCCAGGAAAAAAAAAAAAGAAAGAAAAATAAAACTTCAAATGTTACAGTTTTATTACCTTGCAAGATATTGACTGCATGTGTATTTGGTTTGCTAATCTTACTGCTTTTCATTTTTTCACCATGAAAATTAATTTTAAAATTTCAATTCATATATACATATCTGTATGTTTATTTTTTATACATATTAATTTAATTTTTAAGTAACAGATTTACTGAGATATAAATTGCATACCATACATTATTAACCAGGACCGTGATGCAATAGTGATTTTTAGTAGAATTAAGGAGCTGTGCAGGGCTGGGGATGTGGCTCAAGTGGTAGCGCGCTCGCCTGGCATGCGTGCGGCCCGGGTTCGAACCTCAGCACCACATACAAACAAAGATGTTGTGTCCGCCGATAACTAAAAAATAAATATTAAAAAAAATTCTCTCTCTCTCTCTCTCTCTCTCTCTCTTTAAAAAAAAAAAAAAAAAGGAGCTGTGCAACATCACCATTATCTATTTAAAACTTTTTAATCTCCTCCAAATAAAACACACTAGCAGGCACTCTGTATTTTACCCTAGTTTCCCAGCCCTAGGCAGCCTCGGCTCTAATTTCTGTCTTTCTAGATTTACTGATTCTGTGTATGTCATCTAAGTAGAATCACATAATATGTCATCCTTTGTGATTAGCTCCATGTTTTCAGACTTCATCTATATTGCAGCAGGTATCAATATTTTATTCCTTTTACTTCCTGGTTGTATTCCATTGTGTGTATATATCATAATACAATTTATTTTCCCACAAAAATGGACATTTTAGGTTTGTTTCCCCTTTGGGCTATCTTAGATACTGCTGCTGTGAACTTCTGTGTACAAGGTTTTGGGGTACATGTTTTCTTGTTAGTCTGTATTAGGAGTGGGACTGCCAGATCAGAGATGTGAACTCTTATATTTAACTGAGAAACTGCCAGAATGTTTGCCAAGGCAGCTGTCGCAGCAGCACAGGAGGCTTCCACTTACTCTGCATTCTTGCCAACACTTGTCTTTTTGATGGTCTTTCTGTTTTTCTTATGGCCATACCCGTCAGTGTAAAGTGCTGCCTTATTGCAGTTGCAGTTTTGATTTATATTTTCCTGATGGATCTTGATGGTGAACATCTTTTTTTGTGTATGTTGGCCATTTCCCTGCTTCCTTAGAGAAATGTTTTCAGATTTTTTTATCTACATTTTGATTGGATTATTTATCTTTTAATTATTGAGGTGTAACCATTTTTTTGATATATTCTAGATGTAAGTCCCTTATCAGATTTGTGATTTATAAACATTTTCTCCTATGTGTTGTTGTTACACTTCCTTGATGATATCCTTTGAAGAACAAAATTACTTTAATTTTGACAGAGTTCAATTTATTTATTTACTGTTATTATTATTGTTGCTTGTGCTTTTGGTGTTGTATCTAAGACTTTGCCTATCTGAAAGTGCATTTTGAACTGTCTTTGTCAAGTGTCTGCCTCCCTTATTAATGAGTGATATAAACTTTTATTTTCCACTGTGTATTTGTATGAAGATTATGTTTCAGTTATTTAGTTTGTCTGGTACTATGGTACTAGGCAAATGTGCCAATGCTGAGCTACATTCCCAGCCCTTTTTTATTTTTTATTTTGGGACAGATTCTAAGATGCTCAGGCTGGGTTTGAACTTGGGATCCTCCTACTCAGCCTCCCAAGTTGCTGGGATAGCAGATATAGGCTACCATGCCAGCCTTTAGATATTTTTTAAGCTGTACTTTGAACAGTTTATGTTATCATGAGTTTATAGGTAATTTAGAATTTGACATCTTATTCTTGACCATTGGGTATGTCAAGCCTCATTTATTCAAGGTGCTCTGGGGATGGAATACTTCATCTTCTACCTTTCTACTTTTATCCACACATTCAGATAGTATCAGCTGCCAGTTGATCCTTTGTAATGGATCCTTAACTTTACCAACCTATAATTAATTGAGATCCTATGGATCAATTGATGACATGACACTGACTTATAAATGCATCTACTTTCCATTTGAGAAGAGTAGTGTAATTAGAATCCAAAGAACAAAGAAGACATTGTATTTTGACTGTACAACTTTCTCTTGACAAGCAAGTTCCCCCCAGTTGTGGAAGCCAAATAACCTGGCAGTCGTGACTGAGGACTACATCCCTGTCATTCCTCACATCCATGCAGTCCTGTGACTCTGATCTTCTTAATCTTTAGAATTTGCTCACTGGTGGCCATCCCTGTTGCTGCCATCTTCTCTGTGGCCCTCATGGTCTTTGCCTGCATTACTGACAGAACTTTCTAACTTGTCCCTCTTACCACAGTTTGCTGTCTTCAGATGCATCCTCCACACCCTTCCCAGTTGGTATTTCTAAAGGTTGGTAGCTTCCTGTTTTCTTTAGGCTAAAGACTAAGGATCTGGCCTTTGCTGCTTTCTTTACTTCTCTCCCTCTCTCTCTCTCTCTCTCTCTCTCTCTCTCTCTCTCTCTCTCTCTCTCTCTCTCGGGTACTAGGGGTTGAACCCTGGGGAGCTTAACCATTAAGCCACATCCCCAACCCTTTTTCTTTTTTTAAGACAGGGTCTCACTAAGTAGTTCAGGGCCTTTCTAAGTTACCTGTCCTCTGTCTCACCCTCCCAAGATGCCAAAATTATAGGCATGTGCCACCAGCCTTGTTCCATTCATTGACTCCTCTCTTCCCTTCCTCCCTAGCCTTAGACATGACCCAGAGTAAACTGCTTTAGTTCCTTAAATTCATCTCTGCTTTTTTTTTTTTTTAACCTCAGCCTATTTTCATGCTGCTTCCAGTCCTACAATGCTCTTTTTCTTCCCCCTTTGGCTATTGTTGATTCTTGCTTGAAATCTTGCTTGAGATTTCTTACTCAATTTTGAGCGCTCTCTCTCTTTTTTTAAATATTACATGCTATTGTTGTGAACTCTTTGCCAATTTTTCTTTTCACAACTATCAGGTTTCCATATGTTAAATTCTAAGATGATAGAATTGTATAATATAGAAAATATTAATGATAAGGTCATAACAAGCCAATGCTCACATTACAGTGAAGGTCACGTAGGCTTCTTTTGTCTTATTCCCATGGCTTAATTTGCATTGCTGGCAGGTTATACAGGTTGTGTGTGGTTTTAAGCAGGATGGATTATAATATTTGTTTATTGTATGATGGATGAATGGATAATGGACTCCACTCTCATATATATGATGCTTCTGTGGACATGACACCTACATTTACCTGTTTTTGAAGCCATTTCTCTGCCCTCTCTAGATTAAATCTATCCTTATTTTGCTTTTTGTCATCATGACAATTTCATCTGGGCAGGTGTTTGTTCACTTTTATGTGGTGAAAGGAGTGTTATTCACCCCATGATAAGCCAGGTGAGAATAGTACTGCTCTGTCATGAGGATGGCATAGAATGCATAATTGTGGATCCCCAATACCATTTTAGGTCTTCCTTTTTGAGATATAAATAAAATTGACTCAGATCTTTTTCCCACATGCTGGGGTGACCTGACATCCCAGGATTTTTGTTCCCTGGGGCCTTACATTCTCATGGGCATCTGCCTTCCATTTTCCCTTTCCTGATGAACTCTTCATCTCACTCATATGTCCATTGCTATTGTCATTTCCTCTTTTGTATCACCAAAGATTCAGGACACAGACCTTTCACATTAAAAACCCCTAAAATATCCCTCAATTAAGGTGTGTGTGTGTGTGAGCAACCAGACTCATAGGACAGGAGCAGAGCTATGTTATAGACCCATGCCACAATTAACTGACATCAATCACCATCCAGGAAGTCCTTTAGCCGTTCTTCCCCTAGGGCTTTTTCATGGACTGACCTATTTTTGGCAAGTCTCTTGCCTTGGTTATTTGCTCAGTCCTACCTTGTTGTTCTTCTGTTCTTCCTCCTGACAAATTCCTATTAATTTTTTACGCAGCCCCAAGTGATCTGATCCATCAAAGGCTAAATTTTCTCCAGAACCACATGTATTTACATCCTACTCAGGTGTGACTCACTAGGCTGAGGTGATGGCAGACTCTGAATTCAAAATGGCTTAACCCGTTCAGTCCAATCGTCTCATATTGAGGACACCCAGAAACACTTAAATTGAGCTATTTTATAGAAATCCTACAAAATTTTATACCTTTTTACCTTCTTATAGGTGAGATTATACACACACACACGCACACACACACACAGATAAGGCATAATTTATTAACATGAAGAGTTTTAATTTTTGCTCACAGAAAAAGACTGCCATCTTCCAGGTGTTGGCTGTGAGCTCTGAGCTGCTTCATGGTCCTGAAATCCAGAGGGGCTAAGTAGCAGAGGAAGTGAAAGCTAGAAGGCCCACCCTTCTCTGTTGAAGCTTTCAGATACATATTATAAACATGGAGAGAATACAATAATGAACTCCTTGTTAGTCCTTCTCCCCCAGTTTCGTCATTTATCCATTGTGCTCAGTCTTGTTTCATCGACAACCCCACCCACTTCCAACCTCTTTTCTACCTACCAGTGGACCATTTTGAAACCAGTCACAAATATGGTATCAATTCATTTATTATTTTTTTCTTTTAAAAAATATAACCATAATATTTTCATGATACCTAAAAAATAAAAGAAAAATGTCAGTAATTCCTTAATATCATCAAGTATTTCACCACATTGCTCATATTTCAGTTTTGAGAGACCCACATCACCTCTGCCCAGACCTGCTGGCCAGAAGTTGTCTGTCCTACCCAGCTGCAGGGGCTGAGATTTCCTGGATGCCTCAGAGGAAAATTGAACAGACTGGATGAATGCTTAGCTTTGTGCTTTGTGTCTGACATGACCTATGAGTTGTTTGTCTTTAAAACAAAAACAACTACAACAAAACAATTAAAATGACTGTTTCTTCCTAGAGAGAAATTCCAGCGTTTTTGTTTTGTTTTGTTTTGTTTTGTTTTGTTTGAAGGGACTGGGATGAAAACCAAGGGGTGCTTAACCCACTGACTACATCCCCAGCCCTTTTTACTTTTTATTTTGAGGCAAGGTCTTGCTAAGTTTCGAATCTCTCCAAACTGAGATCCTCCTGCCTCAGCCTTCCTAGTGACTGGGGTTACACTCCCAGCCAGGTGTAGCTTTTTTAATAAGAAAAATTTCTCCCCATGTAATAATTATTAGTAAAGATCTTCAAGCCTATGTCATGAACCGCCAGAACAGAACCCCTCAGAATCCTAGAGCCTCCCAGAATCTGTGAATCTGTCCATTAGACACTGAGTGTGAAGATGCTCTGTGCTCAGACTTTAAGTATTGCATAGTTTTGCTTATAGCTCTGTGAGTGAGAATTGCTCTGCTGGCCCTTAAAATTTATCACTTGGTCTTACTAGCCTTTGACTCAGAGCAAGCAACAAAATAAACCCTGGAAACGCTGTTGGATGGATGAATGGTAATCCTGGTTACCCTGAGTACTCTTAGATATTATTGAAACCTGTCCAGCCACCCTTCTGAGGAGTGTAATATACCTGATATTCTATTCTGAGTAACAAAAATTTGATTATAATCACCAATTGTCCACCATTCCCCCACCCCCCATACCCTGTCCAGTTCTCTGTCTTGAAAAATATCTGCTGAGTTCTGTATACGTGTCACTTCATAAAGGCAAAAAAATATTTCCTTGTGATCATGGAATTCATACTGTGAAATGTCTGGTTAACTTGCATGATTACAAGTATAACAAAATACAAATATAATACAGTGTGGCTCTTGATATTAATTTCTGATTCTTCCTCTAGAAGGGTGACGGAGCCCCTAACCAGGGGCACCTAAGGGAATTCTGCTTGGACCAGCCTCTCTTTCTTTCTGTGTGTTAACTTGGCTCCCTTTTTTTTTTTTTTTTTTTTTTTTGGCAGAAGGGGGGATTTATTGAACCAGCATGCTGGGGCTCTGTGCCCACTCAAGAAGGGAAAGCAGCCCAGAGCCCCGAGCAGGGGCTGAGCATTGCTTAAGTACACTTTTTGGGGAGGGCAGAGGGCTTTGTATACATCAGAACAAATCATCATTAGGCGCGGGAAAATTGAACAACAACTCCTAAACCTGATTAGTTCATTCATTGGCGGGAACAGGTCAGGCTGGAGTGATAGGTCATTCCTAAGGAGGGGGTTACATTTAAACTGTTTGGTCCAGGCCCTGCAATGCCTGCGTGCAACCACACAGACCCCTTCAGTTCTTAAACAACCAGACAATCAGGGGAAATGTTTACTGGGCGGTTCTAAGCATTGTCTTAACAGCTAACTCAGACCTTGCAGCTTAGAAACTTTTACAACACCCGGTCTTTTACCCTTTAACTTTTACGCTTTAACTTCAATTTCTTTTACCCTTACATTCCCCACTCCTTTTTTTGACTACTTTTAATCTTAAAAGTAATGCATCATGATTATTGAAGGGTTTTACATTTCATGAGTTGTTTTGCGTTCCCTGGAATCATTTTCAGCATGGCCTCCATTTTAGATTTCACTCGGTATTAGACCCCGATTTATCTAACTACACTGACTACCTAACTTAAAATCTGGCTTCATTCCCCCCTCTAATTTGGGAACTCCTTACTGCTGTGAGGAAGGGGGGGCGAAGAAGATCTTTCTGGCTTCTTCAGGCTGAAAAGGGACGATGTGGGGCAAGCAGTTTGGAGTCCCCCTTTAAAAATCGGGTCTATCGAGTGGTCCATGATAGAAGTCTGATTGAGAAGTAATAGTCTGGAGGGCCATTTGAGTGATGGATGGTCTATAAGAGAAACAAGAATTCATTAGTACTGGAACCATATTGATGCAGCAATAAATGCCATAGCACAGTAATATGCCAATGAGTATGATGGCAAAGACAAAGACTAACAATGTTTTCCACCAGGAAGTACCAAGAACTAGGAGCTAAGATATTGTTTCCATGACAAAGTTGCTGAGGACATGGGTTCTATCTAAGCATGTAAATCTTTAAGGATATTTGTCACCTTTTGGCTCCCTTTTTAACCTTCTGCATCCTTCATGTTCTCAAACCTTGAAAGTCTGAATGGCCGCAGCTGTAGCCCCATTTATATTAATCATGAAGACTTCTCTGTCACCTTTATTTTTCAGTTGCTCTTAGTTATCATTGAATCATTTTTTTAACAACTAAGCAAAATTTTATCATCACAGTTTCAATTACTCCCATCACTCTTATTCCCATGTGAAATTTCTGTAGGAACAACAGTCAGGACAGAAATTTTCACCAGAGATTAAAGGGAGTGAATAGAGACAGACATGTTTAATAAGAAAACACAAGAAGAAGATAATAATTTGTGACTGCAGAGCAAGTGGAAGAGGCTTATAGCCAAGCACAGTGGAATGGGTGTGGAGTAGAAACACTGAATGAAGAAGATAAAACCAAGAACATATGAGTGTAGGAGAGAATGGCTGGGGAAGCAAAAAGTGACTGTCTAGATCCAGTATAGGAGCCCTGAGTTCCATGTGGCTACTGAGCACTTCAGATGTGGCTAAATTAAGATGTGCTATAAGTGTAAAGGACACACTGGATTTCAAAAACTTGATGAGGAAAAAAAAAGTGCAATATGCCATTAACAATTTTTATATTAATTCTATATTAAATGATTTTTGGATACACTCATTAAAATAAAATACATTATTAAAATTAATTGATTGTTTCATTTTATTCTCTTTTTAAAGTTTTCCTTTAAAATTTTTTTTTAATTGTATGTGGACACAATATCTTTCTTTATTTATTTTTATATGGTGCTGAGGATTGACTCTAGTGCATCACACGTGCGAGGCGAACGCTCTACCACTGAGCTACAGCCCCAGCCCACATTTTCCTCTTTTTAACATAGTTTACAGAAATCTGAAAGTTCACTGTGACTGTATTACGTATCTGATGGACAGCATTGGTCTAGATCAAATATGGCGCTCTTGATCTGATACTGGGATAGAAGGTGGAAGGATGGCAGTTGGCTCTCGGCAGCTTTGTGGGCCTCTGGTTCACGTGCTTTCTTCCAATCTACCAACTCATAGTTTGCTTAGCTGATTCTGAGTCGTGGGAGAATTCTTGCTTTTTGATATGAAGACTAACTTAGAATATGATTTACATCTAAAAATAGTGCCCTTCAAGACCCACGACCATGGTTGCTTTTGATCCTTATAAATTTCCACTCAAATTATGCCCTGGCTAGACCAGGCAGGGCTTTGTGGTTTTATTCCAGCCATATTGTCAAACCCAGGTACACCTCAAACACACTTGAGCATCATGTTAAAGTACCACTTCTAGGGTCCAGTACCCAGATATTCTACATTTGTGGATTTGATGTTTATGCATTTGAGAAGAGGTGGAATAAATAGATTTATGTGTAACTTGTCCTGTCAGAAAAGTGTCAGTCCAGAATTTAGTTTTGTTTCTAAAGTATCTTTAGAAATGGGTTACTTCAACATTGAATCTTGTAAGTCTGGGATTATAGATAAAAGCAGAAGCCTCAGTTAAGCATGGCCTCTGTATATGTTTGGAACCTACAATGGAAATGACATGTTTCCACTGTCAAGGCCTTGCTGCCTGGTCATCGGTTTTATCTTTCCAGATTTGAAGGGGACAGGACACAAAGTAATATATACCTGATGGAAGAAGTATTGCCTTTAAGATTCTGAAAATATCTGTCTTTCAAATCCAGGAAACATATAAAATGGGATTTTCGTTGAAAGAATATAAAGTCCTGCTTTTAGCATTCTGGTTTTTCTTGAGATAGAGTCCTGGATAGGCAGCTAGAATAGGTTTGCTTAAGTAAGTAGATCAGTTTCTGCTGCTCAAAAATACAGGCAAAGGCTTGTATTATTACACTGTAGGAAAATATTAAATAATGTTAAGGTAGGACTCAACTTCTATTTTTATTTTTATTTTTTCAACTTCTTTATAAAAACATTTCTTTCTCTGTCTTTCCATTTTCAGTTGATTGTTCCCAATATGTACAACACCTTGTGGTTTAGTTTTTATAGCTTTAGGACATTGGTGAAGTCCCTAGTGTGTGGCTATGTCATAATAAACTCTGAACTAATAGTTATTGAATTAATTTTTTTTCTTTTTTAAAAGCAATACTTGTGTATTTAAGGAAAACTATGCAAAATTCTCTTCTCTGTTCTTGCTCTATCAACCACCAGTATCTTTAAAACATGTTTAGGAAACCTCAAAACTCTTTTTTTAAAAAAATGAAACTAAAGTTATTTTGCTATTATATTTCTTTTTAAAAATTAATTAATTGATTAATGAATTAATTAATTTTACCATTGAGCTACATTCCCAGCTCTTTTTAGTGCTTATTTTGAGACAGGTTCTTGCTAAATTGCTGAGGCTGGCCTTGAACTTGTGATCCTCTTGCCTCCACCTCTTGGATTTCTGGGATTACAGATGTATGCCACTGCACCAGGCTCTTTTTTTAAAGCAATGATTACCAAACCAGAGGGAATAACAGAATCATCCAGGAGGCAGATTTAAACCAAAGACCCTGCTTCATGGCACAGAGATTCTGATTAACACGGCACAAGATTAAATGGCACAATCTGTCCTTAACCAGCAGCCTCCATGTTTCTGGATATCACACTTTGTGAAACCCATGTGTACAGACAGGGTCTCCTGTGGCTGAAGCGATCTCTACAGGGGGTGTGGCCCCCACTGTGAATTTCATATTATGTTCAGAGAAAAATAGCTTCTTGGGGATAAAAGAGATTATCAAGAATATTAAGTGTAGTTTTCCAAACTAAAGAGACACTCTGTAGTAGTAACTTTTCTGAATTGTTTTGGATACTAGGAATGAAGGGGAGAAATATAAGGAAGAGGGAGGAAGAGGAGTCAGAACAGGGAGCTTGCAGAGGTAGCAAATTTTACCTGTGAACTAGGGACTAGTTGTTAGAAAATGCTGATCTGGATCACTTACTAGTTTTTACTTTTTGAAGAAGCCTGTCTAATCCTTTATATCTACATATTGTATTTTCATTGCAGTCTTAAATCTCTGAGAAGCTGAGGAAAGTTAAAGGAGCAGTTCTTTTATTTTCTGCTAACAGTAGAACATAAAAGCAAAAATTACTTTTCATAATGAATAAAACCGAAACTTTGATTTAAAGCTTCTATTTCTTGTTATGGGATGTTCTAACAAACATTTCAGCAGTGCAGTCACCTGCTGGATATAATGTTGGAGGAGATTGTAACCAGATTTTGAGTGTATGTCAGCCCTGCTTTAACTGCATGAAATCTCAAGTTCATCTGAGCTGCACTAGTCAAGGAGTAAGTCTGGGTCTCTAGCAGGTGCAGCTCAGCTGAATTCTGGTGCTTCATCCACCCTATTTCCTTTCAGTTATCCATATTAATAAAAAAATGCTGATGGAAGACCATTTGACACAGTAGGGAGTTGTATTTGGAGTCAGAAATCCCTATTGTGTGTGTGCCAATTCTGCCATGAGCTTGCTGTGGGACATGGAACGAATTGTAGCCTCTTTAAGACTGTGTCCTTTGCTGCAAGAATGAGACTCCTGCCCACTTCGAAGAGGTTTTGCTGTTATCAGATAACCCAATTTTTCAGTGCCTTAAAAAATAGAAAATGTTGCCCATGTTAGCGGGATTTTTAATATATTTGGCTAGGGTTCATTAACAGGCCAACAGGACTTTTCTGTGGAAACCTGAGCCTGCTGTATAGTAAGCAGTCAGACTATGTCTGCTTGATGGATGTTGAAGCTGTGCTCAATGAGAGGAAGTATAATGGTTTGAAATAAAGATGCTATTATGTGCTATAGAGAAAGAAAGAGATCACAGGTAAGAAATGAACCATGCATTTATTTTGCAGAAGCTCTATTTGCTCTTTTACAGATATATGGGTAAAAAGTTACTAGCAGTCTTTGATGGTAAACTTCATTTTTTTTTCTGTTGTGATCAAACTGTCTCTATTTACAAGATTACTTATTAGCATATCAAAGGTCAGAAAAACTTAAATGACATTTCAGATTCACTTTATAGTTTATTCACTTTATAGTAATAAGTTTTCACTTAAACTATATTCATTGCAGTTAAATGCAAAAGAAAAAAAATATAAGCCTGGCATAGCTTTATGAAGATGCCTCTATGAATGAGGAATGCCATGACCAGTATGGTCCTCAGCATTCCATGGTATGGTCCTCAGTATTCCATGGCATTAGGTGCAGAGAGGGCTACAGAAATCCATAATCTTCAGTCTGTACCCATCAGCCACATTCCTGGGTAATTGGAAATGGAAGAGGTATTTTTTGTTGAAGTATAGAAAAGTATATGGTTGCCTTGGGCTAGAATAAAAGTACAAAATTTAAACATTTCCAGATCTTTAGGCCTTATTTTAATATCAGGTTGATTTCCATATATTTAAGGAGCCATTTTAGTAGGAAAGACAGCGTATTAATGCACAGGTAAAAATCAGGGTGATAAATCCTGATGCTAGAAGACACCAGCCTGGCATGGAGAGGGACTGTGACAAGAGAAGCTTGTCAGAGGAAGTGACATCCATGCTGGGACATGAAGGATCAGGGGAGTTGAAGTTCAGTCATCTATAAGAAATAAATCTAGAATGTAGGTGAGTTAATCAGGTGCTGCTCCCAGGAATGTGAAATCTGCAATGGAGCCTCCTGGTGGCAAAGGGACCACTATATAAAGACAACAGAGAAGTAGACGCCTGGACAACCCCAGGGACAGTGCTTACAGACTCAGTTATGAGCAAACATGAGAAGCCTAGAACAGACAGACGAGGTGGATCAAATTCCAAGACAACAGGGTAGCCACAAAGGAGACCTGGAGCCCCAATGGAGAGTACTACCTTTCTTTCTTGTAGCTGCTTGGTTGTGTTTCTAAGAAGAGTGGTTTTAGTCTGAGTTTCCTGTCTTTGTATTCTTCTGGGAAATTAAAAATAGCTCTACCATTAATTGAGCTGGTTTGATTGGACCACTGGTCTTCATAAGCCAGAAGAACTTTAATGAGACACAGTGAGAAGCTGGTCAGAGAGCTGTTTGAATCTCTTTTCCTGATTCATTAAGTGTTTGGAAATGGTCTTGCCATCTCAGTTCCCATGTGCTGAGTGAGACAGCAAGCATTCAGTGCTGCTGATGGAATGTCCCCAGAGAGGGTCATAGCATTTACCTGGCACTTCTGTTGCTGTGGGGAGCAAGGCAATGAGAGTGACAGACCACCTTCTGCATCATCCATTTGATGGCAATTGTCTATGACTTTCTGCTTCCAGACCTGGTTTGTGGGGGGGGGGGAGTCAGATGTCAGATCTAATTTCTAGTCATCCTATCCTTGACTGTAGTTTAACTTGAGTTTTTTTTTTTTTTTTTGTGTGTGTGTGTGTGTGTCTTCTGTCTTTGTTCCCCATATCGTTATGAGGTTCATCCACATTTTTGTATTCATTCTCATTGCTGAATAGATTTTCTTTCAATGGTATCCTATAATATGTGTATTCATTTTATTGTAGATGCACATCAGGGCTGTCTACAGATTTTGACTCTTAAGAGTAGTATTGTCTTGAACAACCTTATGCCTTTTGGGAAATATATGTGTGCAATGCTGGCTGGCTAGGTCAGAAAGTATGTATTTGTTTTGCTTTCTTGAAACTGCCTACAGTTCTCCAAAGTGGTTTAATCAATTTATAGTGGTGTTTCAAAGTTCCAAGTGCTCTATATCTTCACCAACATTCGATAAGATATTTTTTCACTTTAGATATTCTTGTGGGAGTCATTTTATTTATATATTTTTGTGGTAATGGGGATTGAACCCTAGTGTTGCTTTACCATAGCTATATCCCCAGCCACTTTTTTTTTTTTTTGAGACAGAATCTTGCTAAGTTTCCCAGGCTGGCTCGCCTCAGCCTCCCAGGTAGGAAGGTTTATAGGTATGTGCCACAATACCTGGCCATTTTATAATTTTAATATTATACATTTTAATCCTATACTTTTAACTGTTCTTACAATGTACCATGTTCATTTATAGTTTAAAACCATCTTTATTTGGTGGCCCTGCCTGTACCCTCTGTTATCCATCTTTCCACCTGTTTACATTCTGTGGAGATTTGAGAACCTCTTCCCTTAATTTTTCACTTTTCACTAGTCTCTGATTCCTTAGAATGCCATTGAAATTTGATGTTATTTATATTATACCATACCGAACTGTGTAATGTGTGAATCTATTCTCACCAGCAACTCAGTGGAAATACCCTTGTAGAGAGCAGGGGCTAGATCTTCATACCCTTCAGCACCTAGAAAAAAAAGCAGATAAGTAATCAATATTTATTGAATTCAATTGTTGATTTTTGCCTTTTAAGAGGGTTAATGTGGGAAGTGGCTATACTCTGGAAAAGGTTATAGGCAGGGGAAGAAGTTGCTACATACTGATAAGCAGATGATGCCTGCATAGTTCTATCATTGCTAGGGAATGGCAAAGCTGTGGAGACCCTCTGAAGCATGAGGGCTAATTCAGGAGTTGTGAGGATGAAAATAGGCGACCACCTGGGAAGGAACAGAACACATCTCCAAGCCTGGTGGGTAGATGCAAAGTTGGGGCAGGGCAGGGTAATAAAAGCATCTTATGCTGAGTTTAATATTTTGATAGTGTTAGCAGTGCCCTGCCAAAGGAGGCGAGTGTGTTCAGTGAACCCAAGGCCCTCTCTTCATAAAACAAT
Organism: Marmota marmota marmota; assembly: GCF_001458135.2. Classification (NCBI taxonomy): domain Eukaryota; kingdom Metazoa; phylum Chordata; class Mammalia; order Rodentia; family Sciuridae; genus Marmota; species Marmota marmota. The sequence continues at coordinate 2,171,663 of NW_025999960.1, read as the reverse complement.
AAAGGATTTTATATGTGAAAGGAAAAGAATGCTTCTTTGAACAGTATTATTTTATGTAAAATAAGCAAGGGCTGTATATTTCTTCATGTGGTACATGATTTTTTTCATGTGTATCTACTGAAGGCATCTGCATAGGATAAGGAAATATGTTCGGGTAATGTTATTTCTTAGCCAGAAAGGTTTTTGCAAAGGCAGAGAACAGAATCTGTGTCTATTTTTTTCACTTAAAATACTCTTGATTTCCTTGATTAAAAATGCAGATTTCAATTTACAAAGTCAGTTTCATCAGGTACCACTCAATGGATGCCATGTGCCCACAGCCTTAGCTTCTCTTTTTCCTTTCATGTATGTCTGTCATGAAGCCTCTTTCGTTTTTTCCTGGCTTATCAATGAAAATGCATGACTAAATTGCTTAGGTTGAATTCCCGCCTCTCTGTGCTGTATATTTCATTTTGTTGGCAAGATGTTCTAACAGTTTTCCTCCTGTTAGCAGAATTTATAGTAGGAAAATTGGTAAATAATTCATTTTGGCTTTGCTCTGGCTTTGAAAAAAAGAGCCCAGCAGGGCAGAGATATTCCCAGATTATTTGGTTTCTGAAATTTTAGCAGGAATAAACAAGATGATTAGCTTGAATGTAATGCATAGTCAAGGAGTTAAAAAGAAATATTCTAGTTGTTGATTACAGCTAGCTCTACTAGCCCTCCCTAAAATGTAATTAGCTTTTGGAGTGATTCCAAATGGCTTCTTTGTGCTTAAACTTGCAAAATTTTCCAGTGCTATGTCAATATTTCAGATAGTACTTAAAGAGTTTATTAGCAACATGATCTGAATCGGTATGCACTACAAGATAGAGAGTATCTCTGAGTTTGTAGATGTAACACATATTTTTTTTAAGAGGGAACCTTGGGATAAGTTAATAGTCTTGACCTTCCTAGTGTTATAGCAAAGGAAAATGCTTTTAGTTCTCTGGCTTACTTCACCTTTTAAATATATGAGTTACAGACTGTAAAAAGTCATAATGAGCTTTTGTTTTGTTTTGTTCTTTTGTTTTTACATTTTTTTTTTTTTGGTAGTTGTACATGGACAGAATGCCTTTATTTTATTTATTTATTTTTATGTGGTGCTAAGGATCAAGCCCAGTGCCTTATACATGCTAGGCAAGCGCTCTGCCACTGAGCTATAGCCCCAGCCGCATAATGAACTTTTAAAAAAATCTATATAACGACATTGAGATTGTACATAAAT